>NC_083576.1:41403259-41703259 GCF_027579695.1 Neoarius graeffei | reverse complement strand
CCATCATCTGAGGTACCAGCTCCTGTGCAAGAACAACCCCTTAGAAGATCTTTAAGGAATGTGAAGCCACCAGGGAGACTCACTGAACAGATTTAGAATAATAATTGCTTAGTTGTAGTCAGGAATTAATAATCTTTTTGGAAATGTTATAGTTAAACACTGGAGTTGAATAGTTTAAGAGAAGAGTAACTTAAGTTTAATGGAGTTACTGAATAGTTAAAGATGTGTGTGTTGTCTTCATAAAAGTATAATAATTTTATTTCAAGAAAAGGAGCTGTAATGATATGAACAAATCGTGATTTGGCTATTCTCAGTTAAGCTACATGACTGAGTTTGATGGTGCATGTGCAGAGAGACTCGGGAGATGTAGCTTGAAATGAAATGCTTAGTTCCTCATGTAAGCTTGTGATAAATTAGTTTGAAAAAAAAAACCATTCTCTTCAAGTTATTTCTCAGTGTGTTTTTTGAAGAACCTACTATACAAACAAAACAGGCCTAAGACAGAACTTCAGTATGAATAGAAAATACAGATACCTCAGTATGAATAGAAAAATCATCATTTACATCAACAAACTGATAGTGATCGGTTAAATAAGACCTGAGCCAGGAGAGGGCCGTTTCTTAACTCCCACAATATTTTCTAGTCTACAGTGGTGCTTTAAAGTTTGTGAACCCTTTAGAATTTTTTATATTTCTGCATAAATATGACCTAAAACGTCAGATTTTCACACAAGTCCTAAAAGTAGATAAAGAGAACCCAGTTAAACAAATGAGACAAAAATATTCTCTTGCTCATTTATTTATTGAGGAAAATGATCCAATATTACATATCTGTGAGTGGCAAAAGTATGTGAACCTTTGCTTTCAGTATCTGGTGTGACCCCCTTGTGCAGCAATAACTGCAACTAAACATTTCCAGTAATTGTTGCTCAGTCCTGCACACCAGCTTGGAAGAATTCAAGCCCATTCCTCCATACAGAACAGCTTCAACTCTGGGATGTTGGTGGGTTTCCTTGCATGAACTGCTTGCTTCAGGTCCTTCCACAACATTTCAATTGGGTTAAGGTCAGGACTTTGACTTGGCCATTCCAAAACATTAACTTTATTCTTCTTTGACCATTCTTTGGTAGAATGACTTGTGTGCTTAGGGTCATTGTCTTGTTGCATGACCCACCTTCTCTTGAGATTCAGTTCATGGACAGATGTCCTGACATTTTCCTTTAGAATTCAGTGGTATAATTCAGAATTCATTGTTCCATCAATGATGGCAAGCCGTCATGGCCCAGATGCAGCAAAACAGGCCCAAACCATGATACTACAACCACCATGTTTCACAGATGGGATAAGGTTCTTATGTTGGAATGCAGTGTTTTCCTTTCTCCAAACATAACGCTTTTCATTTAAACCAAAAAGTTCTATTTTGGTCTCATCTGTCCACAAAACATTTTTCCAATAGCCTTCTGGCTTGTCCATGTGATCTTTAGCAAATTGCAGATGAGCAGCAATGTTCTTTTTGGAGAGCAGTGGCTTTCCTTGCAACCCTGCCATGCGCACCACTGTTGATCAGTGTTCTCCTGATGGTGGACTCATGAACATTAACATTAGCCAATGTGAGAGAGGTTGCTTCAGTTGCTTAGAAGTTACCCTGGGGTCCTTTGTGACCTCGCTTACTATTACATGCTGTAGCAAATGTTCCAGGTGGGTGGAGCACAGAAGCACGGCAGGCCAGAACTGAGTTCTCAAAGCTCGTTTATTGTAGCTTTTCAGCTTTTAACTATACACGCACGCACGCACGCGCACACACACACACACACACACATACACAGGTATCCAGGTCGGGAGTAGCTCCCTTCCTCCGCACTCCCTCTCCTCTTATAGTGCACGGTCACTGGGGAAGACACACAAACACAGGTTAATTCCCGTCAGGTGCAGTGATTCTGCCACTTACCTTCCCTGACTCCGCCCTCCATTCACAGACCGACGCTTGACCACGCCCCCGCTGCCACATACCCCCACCGCCAACTCAGGCCGGGCAGCCATCCGGCCTGCAGCCGACTCCCCCCCCTTTGACGGGAGAGGAAGTCCGCCACAACCATCTGCGCCCCCGGCCTGTGGACCACCTTGAACTTAAATGGCTGGAGTGCCAGATACCAACGGGTGATCCGCGCGTTGGCATCCTTCATGTGGTGGAGCCACTGCAGGGGCGCGTGGTCCGACCAGAGGGTGAAAGGGCGCCCCAGCAGATAGTAGTGGAGGGCGAGAACCGCCCACTTGATGGCGAGGCATTCCTCCTCTATGGTGCTGTACCTGCCCTCGTGCACCGACAGCTTGCGGCTGATGTACAGCACTGGACGGTCTTCCCCCTCCACCTCCTGAGACAGAACAGCCCCCAGCCCTCTGTCTGATGCGTCCGTCTGTAAAACAAAGGGGAGAGAAAAGTCAGGGGAGTATAACAGTGGCCCCCCATACAGTGCAGCTTTTACATCAGAAAAAGCCCGCTGGCATTGCTCCGTCCACTGGACCGGATCTGGTGCCCCCTTTTTAGTGAGATCAGTCAGCGGGCTGGTGACGTCCGAATAATTAGGTATAAACCTACGATAATAGCCAGCCAGCCCCAGGAACTGCCTCACCCCCTTTTTGGTCTTGGGCCTTGGGCAGGCCACAATCGCTGCTGTCTTATTGATTTGGGGACGCATCTGCCCATTGCCCAAGTGGAAGCCCAGATACCGTACTTCCACCTGCCCAATCGTACACTTCTTCGGGATGGCTGTGAGCCCTGCTCGCCTCAGCGACCCCAGGATGGCCCTCAGGTGTTTTAGGTGCCTCAGCCAGTCATTACTATAAATAATAATGTCATCCAAGTATGCGGCCACATAGGTGGCGTGGGGGCGGAGGACCCTATCCATAAGCCACTGGAACATAGCGGGCGCCCCAAACAGCCCAAACGGAAGTGTGACGAACTGGTGTAAGCCAAACGGTGTGGAAAAGGCCATTTTCTCTCGGGATAGTGGAGTCAAGGGGATCTGCCAATATCCCTTTGTCAAATCCAGTGTCGAATGAAAACGAGCCGTGCCTAGTCGATCAAGTAACTCGTCAATACGAGGCATTGGGTATGCGTCAAATTTAGACACTGCGTTGACTTTTCTATAGTCCACACAGAATTGGACCGACCCGTCGGCCTTGGGAACCAAGACCACTGGACTGCTCCAGTCACTGTGGGACTCCTCAACAATGCCCATTTCGAGCATGGTCTCGAGTTCTTCCCGAACCACCTTTTTCTTGTGTTCGGGCAGTCTGTAAGGGCGGTTGCACACTACCACCCCTGGGGGCATCTCAATGTGGTGTTCTATGAGGTGGGTGTGGCTGGGCAGGGGAGAGAACACGTCAGAAAATTCTGTTTGCAACTGGGCGACCTCCGCGAGCTGGGTCGGGGAGAGGTGGTCTCCACAGGGGACCGGAGTGGTGGGTGATGCCAATTTTCCCTTTTGAACCTCTGGCCCCAGCTCCGCCTTCTCTGGAACCACTGACACCAGCGCCACGGGGACCTCCTCGCTCCAATGTTTTAACAGATTGAGGTGGTGTACCTGTAACGCCCCACCCCATCCATTCACCTCACCTCATAGTCGACATCCCCGACTTGCCGTGTGACCTCAAAGGGTCCTTGCCACCTGGCGATTAATTTAGAGCTCAACGTGGGCAATAACACGAGTACTTTGTCTCCTGGTGTGAATTCCCTAAGGCGCGTGCCCCTGTTGTACAGGCGGACTTGACGTTCTTGAGCCTGCCGCAAATTCTCCTGGGTTAGGTGTGTGAGTGTGTGGAGTTTTGGGGCCAGGTCAATAACGTATTGAATTTCATTTTTGCACGGGGAAGGTCCCTCCTCCCAATTTTCCCGCAGCACATCTAGGATGCTGCACGGCTTACGCCCATATAATAATTCGAATGGGGAGAACCCCGTGGAGGCTTGTGGGACCTCTCGCACTGCGAAAAGCAGGGGTTCGAGCCATTTATCCCAGTTACGTGCGTCCTCGCTTACAAGTTTTTTAATTATGTTTTTGAGGGTGCGATTAAACCGTTCGACTAAGCCGTCCATTTGTGGGTGATAAACGCTGGTGCGGATTGGCTTGATTCCCAATAACCCATACAGTTCAGGCAGTGTGCATGACATGAACGTAGTGCCTTGATCAGTCAGAATCTCTTTGGGGATTCCGACTCGGGAGATAACGTGGAAGAGCGCTTCCGCAATACTACATGCGGAGATATTGTGGAGCGGCACCGCTTCCGGATATCGTGTTGCATAGTCCACCAGAACTAAAATAAAGCGATACCCTCATGTTGACCGATCTAATGGCCCGATGAGAGCCATCCCAATTCTTTCGAACGGGGTCTTGATTAATGGTAGAGGGCGCAAAGGCGCTTTTGGGATGGCAGCTGGATTTACTAACTGGCATTCGCAGCATGCCGTACACCACTTACGGACATCGCCGCGAATCCCTGGCCAATAGAACTGGGCCTTTATTCGTGCTAGTGTCTTATCCTGCCCTAAGTGTCCGGCCATGGGATTAAAGTGAGCCGCCTGGAATACCAATTCCCGGCAGCTCTTTGGGATCAAAAGTTGGGTTATTTGTTCCTTAGTTTGAGTGTCCTGCGTCACTCGGTATAACCTATCCTTAATAATGGAAAAATAGGGGAAGGATGGGGTGGCGTTTGGCTGGAGTGTTTGACCATCGATTACTCTCACTTGCTCAATCGCATGCCGCAGAGACTCGTCTCACGATTGCTGTAATGGAAAATCCGCGAGGGATTCCCCGAGAGAGGGAGGAGGAGCCTGCTGCTCCTCACTCTGATGCGGTGATGACGTAGACGGCTCTGTGACAGCTGCTCCTGCCAACGCCACTCCGGGACCTCCCCCCACTAAACTACGGCAGGACCCTTCACTAAGTGCGTCATTAAATCCCAAAATCCCAGCCAATCAGTCCCCAAAATTATAGAGTGGGTGAGGCGAGGATTAACCGCTGCCTGAACTCTAAATTTCTCCCCTCAAAACAGAATGTGAACCGACACTAAAGGATAGTTGTGAACATCCCCGTGCACACACAACACCTTCACCAATTGTGCTCTCCCCAATGCCTTGTTTTGCACCAGGCTTTGGTGGATTGAGGTCTGATTACAGCCGGAATCCACCAAAGCCTGATATGTATCCCCTTGGATACTCACCGGTATGTGATACGCTCCAGCCCAATCGAGGGCGGTTCCTGGAGTATCGGGGATCCGGACCACCGCGCCCACCTCCATCACTGAGCACTGATGCTGGAGGTGCCCCGGCTCCCCGCAGCACCAGCACACTGGCCCGGGCTCTCTCTCTGCACCAGTGTTCCGGATATCACTCACCTGAGGGGGGCAAGACAGACACAGAAGTAGGAAATGGTAGGACACCGCGGGTGCAGCGGGCTGGCTGGGGTGGAGCCGGCCCCCGCCTCCGCGGTGGGGGAATGGGGCGAGGGAGGGGAACAGAAGGGGAGAGAGAGAGGGAGAGGGGAGGGGAGAAGGGGAGACATGCTGTCCTGCCGTTGGAACGGCTGCCATATGGTCCTCTGCCAGCTCAATGGCCTGATCCAGCGACGCCAGGCGATGGCACTGGACCCACTCTGCGGTTCCTTCTGGAAGTCGAGCGACGAACTGCTCCAGCACCACCAGATTGATCATCTCCTCAGCGTCGCGGTTGTTGGCCCTCAGCCACCGGCAGCAGGCGTCCCGGAGTTGCTGGCCAAATGCGAATGGCCGGCCAACCTCCTCCAGGCGCAGCGCACGGAAGCACTGCCGCTGCTGCTCCGGAGTGCGACCAACGCGCTGGAGGACGGCCCTGCAGAGGTCTGCGTAGACCAGCAGGCTGTTGGCAGGGAGCTGTAGTGCGGCCAGCTGCGCCTCACCCGTGAGCAGGGGGAGGAGGCGCGCCGCGCGCTGTTCCACCGGCCAACCCCATGCCTCTGCTGCCTACTCAAAGAGAGCGAGGAAGGCCTCGGGGTCGTCGTGCGGGCCCATCTTCATCAGGGTGAGGTGGGAAGCGTCCGCGGCGGTGGAGGTGGTGGACCCCGCCGACGCGAGTAGGTGCCGGAACGCCTGGCGATCTTCCTGCTGTGCCAGCACCAGGGCCTCGAACCTTTGCTCCTGTTCTTCCCGGAGGTGACCAGAGCCTGGTGCTGGCTCTGTTGGGCCGTGGCGAGGGCATGGATCAGGTCCTTGAAGGGGGAGGACTCCATGGGGCTGTTCTCTCCTGCGCTCTGTCCTGGGTTTCAGCACCACTGTAGCAAGTGTTCTAGGTGGGTGGAGCACAGAAGCATGGCAGGCCAGAACTGAGTTCTCAAAACTCGTTTATTGTAGCTTTTCAGCTTTTAACTATATGTGTCAGAAAACAGAATCCAGGGACACATGTCTGCCCGGGGGCATTTTGAGTTATTGACAGATTCAGAAAGTACAGTTTCTAAGCTTTCCAATGATGCTTTCCATGTGGAGATCTGACAATATTTGAAGAATGTGTGGCCTTTTGAAAGTGTATACTTCTTAAAACAGAAAAGGGAGAAAATCGCCCTCAAAGTTTTCCATCTCAGCTATTCTGGGTGTAGGGCGGGCACATAATGGTGCTCATTTGCATGACATTAAGGAAAGCTCTATCCCCTACTAGCTAGCACGATGCTACTTTCATGTAAACAAAGATCACCACGTCAATTTTCCTTCCATGCAAAGTATGCCCAAAACAATTATGAAGTACAAAAATAAGTCCTAAAGTATACTTTAACGTTTTGTGGTTGAAAAATTACTCACACCGTAAGAAAGAAAGATAGCACAATGATGACACAACTAACACAACACTAGTTTCATGTAAAGCCTCGGTCACAACCGGCCGTACGTGCTCCTACGGCTGGTCTACATGCAAAAAACGCAAGAAACGCACAGAGGGCACGCATGAAACGCACGAGAGCGCGTGTGTGAAGTGCTGATTTTCGAGCCGCAGACCGGCCACAGAGGTTCTTTGTCATGTCAAACAAACTCTACGGGCGCTTACGTTTTTTTCTGGTTGCAAGACAAACTTACGGCCAACGCGCGTCTTTCTCCATGAAAAAAAAAAACGCAGCGATTTGGGAAACGCCAAAAATCGCATGGCCAAAAAATCGTACGTCCGGTTGTGACCTAGGCTTAACCAAACCATACCACTCTCCGTTACATGCAAAAATAACCACACAGCCTTAGATTAATAAACTTACCCCATCAGAAAGAGAAACAGCACCTTGCACACACCAATGCCTCAGATGGAATGTAATCCTAGAACGGTCCGTGTATCATCTGATTATTCAAGTATTCCATTCAATCTGGAAAACGAGGTTGCGTTTTTTTTTGCTAGAAATGGTCATCTCCTATGTAAATACCGTGTGTCTGTTTGCTTCGCGGTGTTTCAGCTCCTCTGCACTCTGTTTAGCTTCCTCATTCCATAGTGAAATTACATGCCTGTATGCAGCTTAAGTAGCCATGCGCTCAACTCGCATCATACAGCTGATTCGCGAAAAAAAAAAAGACTTAAATCATCATGTGAATGGCCCATATGGTAATTTACCCACACCCCCCAGCAGGCTACAGTCCTGACAAAAATGAGACAATTTGCAACAAAAAATGTATGCTTTTCCAACAAAACAATCTATTATCTGAAATACTGATTGCATTCTTCAAGATCTCAACTTGCACATGATGGAAAAAACAAAAATCACAAATTTCGAAAAAAAAATGCTTCTTTTGCAATTATCTTGGATTTGTTTCGGCCGACATGTGTCCCTGGATTCGGTGAGGGGTCACATATACGCACACACGCACACACACAGAAATCCAGGTCGGGAGTAGCTCCCTTCCGCCGCGCTCCCTCTCCTCTCATAGGGCACAGTCACTGGGGAAGACACACAAACACAGGTTAATTCCCTTCAGGTGCAGTGATTCCACCACTTACCTTCCCTGACTCTGCCCTCCATTCACAGACCGACGCTTGACCACGCCCCCGCTGCCACACACGCCTTGCTCTTGGAGTGATCTTTGTTGGTCGGCCACTCCTGGGGAGGGTAACAATGATCTTGAATTTCCTCCATTTGTACACAATTTGTCTGACTATGGATTGGTGGAGTCAAAACTCTTTAGAGATGGGTTTGTAACCTTTTCCAGCCTGATGAGCATCAACAACGCTTTTTCTGAGGTCCTCAGAAATCTCCTTTGTTCGTGCCATGATACACTTTCACAAACGTGTTGTGAAGATCAGACTTTGATACATCCCTGTTCTTGAAATAAAACAGGGTGCCCAGTCACACCTGATTGTCATCCCATTGATTGAAAATACCTGTCTCTAATTTCACCTTCAAATTAACTGCTAATCTTAGAGGTTCACATACTTTTACCACTCACATATGTGTGATATTGGATCATTTTCCTCAATAAATAAATGACCAAGTATAATATTTTTGTCTCATTTGTTTAACTGGGTTCTCTTTATCTACTTTTAAGACTTGTGTGAAAATCTGCTGATGTTTTAGGTCATATTTATGCAGAAATACAGAACATTCTAAAGGGTTCACAAACTTTCAAGCACCACTGTATATAAAATTTCACTTACTTAAATAACTGATGGAAAATATTTAACTTTTTCATGATATTCTAATTGAGAAGCAGTAGTATAACAAATCAATAAAAATAAATAAAGCATCCATCAAATCAGTGATTGATAGGATGGTAGATTTATACACTTGTTACACTGACATGCTTCAATACCAGAACCACTCATATGGCTGAATGTAGATGAATAAAAGCATTTCAGAAATGTTTTCAGTGAGAACTTACTTGGCTGGAATCAGTGGTGGATTCAGGTTGTTTGAAGGGCAGGGGTGGAAAAATAAGGGCACCTCCAGCATGACATAGGGCTGCACCAGTGTGCAAAAATCTATGATGCATCATGAATGATGAAATAGTCTTCATCCTTGATTAAGGTTAACATTATTTTATTAGGTCATTGTGGCAGCGGGGGCGTGGTCAAGCACTGGTCTGTGACAGGAGGGCGGAGTCAGGGAAGGTAAGTGGCAGAATCACTACACCTGATTGCAATCAGGTGTAGTGATTCTGCCACTTACCTTCCCTGACTCCGCCCTCCTGTCACAGACCGGCGCTTGACCATGCCCCCGCTGCCACAGTCATCCAGATTAAAAGTATAACCACACCTCTAGGATAAAAACACACAGGGAGCTATAAACCTTTAAAAGGTTTATTTCATAAACACTTCCAAAGTAAAACGCAGAAGGAACTATTAACATTTGCTTCACAAGCACACACACATGCATGCACTCACACACACACGTGCACACACACATACGCGCTAATGTCAATGAGATGATTTACAATAATGTCAAAGGTATGATTTGAGAACTTAGGAGTCAGGAGAAGGGGATAGTGGGTGGTGAAGTCATAGAATTCTTCTTTTGGCCATATGGTTATATAGGTCAGTGACTTCAATAGGATCAACAGGAATATCCCTTTCAATTGACAGCAGCAGAAGATCAGAGCCTTCTTTCCCCACATTATTTTCTGAATTGGGTTTTGATCAGCTTCAGTCTAGAGAAAAGAACTATTTCAAGGATAAAGCTAATAAGATTAACTTTGCCAGTGAGCAGAGGAACACTGAAGAAGAATTCCATCTAACTTAGAACTACTTGGGCAGTGGTTAGACCTTGCTTGGAGCTGGTCTAGAATGGAGAAGTAAGACGCCTCCTTCCCTCCACTAGCCTCGGTGCACACCTTGGGCAAGTGTCAGCACACCCTAGCCTCCCTTGGCCGGGGATACGGCCTTTGTGCATCCATCGGATCTGTTCTGTCAATTCAGCAGCTTTTCCGGTAACAGGCAGTTCTGTCTGTCAACTCAGCGGCAGTTCTGGCACCCAGCAGTTCTGTTTGTCAACTCGACTACAGTTTCTGGTAAAAATGCAACGAGTACTCCCTACGACCGTGTCAGCATCGCTGTCCCGTCGACTCACTGGGACTACCCGCCAAGGGACACTATCTTGTGCTGTTTAGTGTCGGCATTTTTAGGCACAGCCTTACAATTAATGAGATGAGTCTTCATAGAGTTTTAGATAATGCTACTGCGTTCGAGGTAACCGATGCCCCACAATCTATGGCGGTGGTGGAAAATATGCGAAGTCCATACAGTAATGATGATAATGATAATGTTATGTCTTTAGAAGGAAACAGACTCTCCCCTAAAAAAGGCAAGCAACTCAACTTAGCGGCATGGAATGTCCGGACTACTAATGACAGCGACAAAGCCATCAGACCAGAACGTGCTACGGCGATCATTAGCAAAGAACTGGAGAAAGCAGGCATAGATATATGTGCATTGAGCAAAGTCAGGCGTCCAGGCTTTGGCAGCATAAGAGAGAGAAGCCATACCATCTTTTGGAGTGGGGGAGAGGACAGGATATCTGGTGTTGGTTTTGCTATCTCCAATAAATTAGGTCATATAAATCCAGTTTCTGTAAATGACAGGCTGATGACCGCTCGGGTCCCACTTGAGAATGACGATCACCTCACCTTAATCAGTGTCTATGGGCCCACCATGCAAAGATCACCAGTTGAAAAGGAATGTTTTTACAAAAAGCTCGGGGAATGTATAACGAAAGCTAAAGGTGATAGTATAATAGTTCTCGGCGACTTTAACGCTCGTGTCGGAAAAGATTGGCAGTCTTGGCCCTCTGTCATCGGAAAGCATGGTGTAGGGAAAATGAACTCTAACGGATTGATGCTGCTCGAATTTTGTACCCGTTTCCAGCTCAAAGTCATGGGTACTATGTTCCAACTGAAGAACCACCTTAAGAACACTTGGCAACATATGCGATCTAAACACTGGCACCAGATAGACCATGTGCTAGCAGATAAGAAAGCCTCACAGTTAATCAGCATCACAAAGATTAATCCCAAAGCTGATTGTTTCACAGACCACATGCAAATGTCGAATACTAGCCAGGAAAAGGGGGAAGACCACAAAACCACCTCTGAAAGTAGACAGCACAATGAATGACGACAGAAAGTGTATGCTGGAGAGTTTTCTAGAAGAGCAACTTCTGTCGATTCAGGCAGGTTGCTGGGAAGATCTGAAAAAGGTGCTTCAGAACGCTACTAAGCACACCTTTAACAAGGAAACTCGAAGGAGTCAGGACTGGTTTGATGATAATGATGAAAAGATTCAAAGTCTGCTCAGGGACTAGAAGTTAAGTGGTGATAGGACGGCTCTTAGGGAGGAGATCAGAAGGATTAAAAACAACTGGTTTTGACAGAAGGCTGACGAAGCAGAAATGTATGCATGGGAGAACAATGTCAGAGAGTTCTATGGAATGATCAACGCTGTGTACGGCCCCAAATCAAAACACCTCCACTCAGTGAGAGCAAAGAATGGCGTTCTTCTCTCATCTCCAGAGGACATCAAGGAGAGGTGGGTCGAGCATTTCGAAGAGCTCTTAAACCAACCCACACATGTTGATTGGAGTGCACTTGATGAGTTGGAACAGCGTCCAATTATGGAAGATAGAGATGACCCAATTAAAATGGAAGAAGTAAAGACATCTATCACAAACACCAAACTCAAGAAGAGTCCCGGTCCAGATGGTATACTACCGGAAGTCATAGTCTATGGTGGAAGTACTCTAGCATAATTTTTACTTACCATCTTTAACCTGTTCTGGTTATCAGCAAAGTTACCATCAGACCTAACTGATGCCATCATCTGTATCCTCTTCAAGAAGGGTGACCGTAGTGACTGTGGCAACTACTGCGGAATATCTTTGCTTAGTGTTGTAGGCAAAATATTTGCCGATATTGTACTTCAACGTCTCAAATGCCTAGCAGAGCTAGTGTATCCCGAATCTCAATCAGGCTAAAGAGAGGGCAGAAGCACGATTGATGGCATCTTCATCCTACGCCAGATGATGGAAAAGTGCAGAGAACAGCAGCAAAACCTGCACATTGCCTTCATTGACTTCACCAAAGCTTTCGATTGTGTAAACCGAGAGCTGCTCTTCAAAATCCTGCGAAAGCTCGGATGTCCACCCAATTTTGTCCAAGTTATCAGGACGCTTTACTCTGAGGTACATGCTAGGCTACTTATTGATGGTGAGCTAACTAAGCCAATCGACTATAACAGTGGAGTCAAACAAGGGTGTAAGCTTGCCCCTACCCTATTTGGTATTTATGCAGCCATTATGCTCTACCTAGCTTTTAAGGATATAGATCCAAGTCACTGCATCAAGGTGCGTTTTAGGTATGACGGCGACATCTTCGACCTCAGGCGTTTGAAATCTAAGACCAAGACATTAACCAAATACATACAACCCCGATTCCAAAAAAGTTGGGACAAAGAACAAATTGTAAATAAAAACGGAATGCAATAATTTACAAATCTCAAAAACTGATATTGTATTCACAATAGAACATAGACAACATATCAGATGTCGAAAGTGAGACATTTTGAAATTTCATGCCAAATATTGGCTCATTTGAAATTTCATGACAGCAACACATCTCAAAAAAATTGGGACGGGGCAATAAGAGGCTGGAAAAGTTAAAGGTACAAAAAAGGAACAGCTGGAGGACCAAATTGCAACTCATTAGGTCAATTGGCAATAGGCCATTAACATGACTGGGTATAAAAAGAGCATCTTGGAGTGGCAGCGGCTCTCAGAAGTAAAGATGGGAAGAGGATCACCAATCCCCCTAATTCTGCGCCGACAAATAGTGGAGCAATATCAGAAAGGAGTTTGACAGTGTAAAATTGCAAAGAGTTTGAACATATCATCATCTACAGTGCATAATATCATCAAAACATTCAGAGAATCTGGAAGAATCTCTGTGTGTAATGGTCTAGGCCGGAAAACCATACTGGGTGCCCGTGATCTTCGGGCCCTTAGATGGCACTGCATCACATACAGGCATGCTTCTGTATTGGAAATCACAAAATGGGTTCAGGAATATTTCCAGAGAACATTATCTGTGAACACAATTCACCGTGCCATCCGCCGTTGCCAGCTAAAACTCTATAGTTCAAAGAAGAAGCCATATCTAAACATGATCCAGAAGCGCAGATGTCTTCTCTGGGCCAAGGCTCATTTAAAATGGACTGCGGCAAAGTGGAAAACTGTTCTGTGGTCAGACGAATCAAAATTTGAAGTTCTTTATGGAAATCAGGGACGCCGTGTCATTCGGACTGAAGAGGAGAAGGATGACCCAAGTTGTTATCAGCGCTCAGTTCAGAAGCCTGCATCTCTGATGGTATGGGGTTGCATTAGTGCGTGTGGCATGGGCAGCTTACACATATGGAAAGACACCATCAATGCTGAAAGGTATATCCAGGTTCTAGAGCAACATATGATCCCATCCAGACGACGTCTCTTTCAGGGAAGACCTTGCATTTTCCAACATGACAATGCCAAACCACATACTGCATCAATTACAGCATCATGGCTGCGTAGAAGAAGGGTCCGGGTACTGAACTGGCCAGCCTGCAGTCCAGATCTTTCACCCATAGAAAACATTTGGCGCATCATAAAATGGAAGATATGACAAAAAAGACCTAAGACAGTTGAGCAACTAGAATCCTACATTAGACAAGAATGGGTTAACATTCCTATCCCTAAACTTGAGCAACTTGTCTCCTCAGTCACCAGACGTTTACAGACTGTTGTAAAGAGAAAAGGGGATGTCTTACAGTGGTAAACATGGCCTTGTCCCAACTTTTTTGAGATGTGTTGTTGTCATGAAATTTAAAATCACCTAATTTTTCTCTTTAAATGATACATTTTCTCAGTTTAAACATTTGATATGTCATCTATGTTCTATTCTGAATAAAATATGGAATTTTGAAACTTCCACATCATTGCATTCCGTTTTTATTTACAATTTGTACTTTGTCCCAACTTTTTTGGAATCGGGGTTGTACAAGAAGCTCAGTATGCCGATGATATTGCCATATTCGCCAATGAGGGTCCAGCGCTTCAGTGTCTATTATCAGCCTACAACACACTGTCATTGAGGATGGGTCTCAGAATTAACATCAAGAAAACAGAAACCATGAGTGTCGGGGAACAACTGGAATTCTTTATCGATGGACAAAAGCTGAAGAGGGTGGACCGTTTTAAATACCTAGGAAGTTTTGTGACCAAGGATTGCAAACTTGATGATGAGATAGCATCACGGATTCAGGCCGCGTCATGTGCGATGGGTAGGCTGAGGGACAGGGTCTTTGACTGCAGAGGTCTGACAGTTGAGACAAAACTCAAAGTATACAACCAGTGCATCACCCCCCTTATGTTGTATGGAAGTGAGACGTGGACTCTGTACCGTCATCACATCAGGCTTCTCAGAACAATCCAGCAGCGGCACCTGAGATCAGTTCTCAAGATCCGGTGGAATGACTTTGTCACGAATGACGAAGTACTAGATCGAGCCAACGCCACAGATATTGAGATTACACTGATCAGAAACAGACTGCGGTGGCTGGGGCACATTGCACGCATGCCAGATGACCGCCCTGCAAAGATTCTCCTGTATGGAGTGTTAAATGAAGGAGTAAGAAAAGTTGGGCACCCTCTTCTTAGATATAAAGACACCCTAAAGGATGTTCTGAAATGGGGGGGGCTCTCGAGTCATGGAAAGACATTATCCAGGACCACCGCGGTTGGCGTCACCTTATTTCTGAAATCTGCAAGAAGGTTGAAATGTTAAGGAGGCAAAAGAACTTGGAACGCAGGATGAAGCGCCATGAGCTCAGAGGGACTCTTTGACTCTTTTTTTGTTTATTGCCCGCGTCGGGATTAAGGTGTATATATATTAGAACTACTCCACACTTCTAAAGCTGAGACAACAGATTATACAACCTAAGAGACTAGAAGAATATTTTGCACAGCACTTGGGTGAGAGAAAATTCAACATGCAACCAGAGATGCTGGATCCTGATAGTTTCCTGCATATTATCCCCCTAGAGATCAATATCCTATTGAGAGTCCTCCTGAGGCTTCAGAGTTAGATGAATGCATGTCAAAGTTCAAAAATGGAAGGTGCCAGGGAACTGACAGGATTTTCAGCAAGCAACTGAAGTACTCCTATTCAAAACAACTCTTCCTGTAACTGGTGTTACTGATGGGAATAATTTGGGAATGTATTAGGGTCCCCAGTATGTGGCTACTTTCCTCAATCACAGGTCTCCACAAGAAGGGACTGAGACCTCAAGCAGAGAACTACTGCGATCTCTCTATCATAGCAATGCTGTCCAAGTTAATATCTATGGTTATAATTCAAAGAATAAGGCCAGTTTACAAAATTATTATAATGCCCACACAGTTTGGTTTTAGAAGTAATCAATCCACTAATGATGCAATCTGTATTGTACGGCACAGAATAGAGAAAAAACAGCACCCACTCTTTGTTTTTTATTGACCTCAAAGCTGTGTATGATTGGATCCTACGTGATGTGCTCTTTCATGTCCTAGAAATTCATTTCCAGTGCCCCAAGCTGATTTCCATTCTTAAAGCCCTGTACCTTGGCACAAAGGCCTGGTCACTACTTCAACACTTATGTAGGCTGTAATCAAGGACCACTTGAGAGCCCTAACATGTTTAATGTGTACATGAATTTTGTCATGCGGTGTGCCAGTCATGAGATCATCAACCACTTGTCTCAGACAGTAGCACATATTGAGTTTGTAATACTGAATAAAGCTTCTCCCTGTGAACTTCACACCAGGACAGCATATGGCATGACCAGAATAACGGAGCTCATGTATGCTGATGACATTGTAGTGTTTTTTGAAAACTTAGATGAATTGAAGAAATTCTTAGAGATTTACGACAACACTTTCTCAAGATTCGGTTTTCAGGTGTCTTATAAAAAGACAGAGACAATGGCATTTAATGTAGAAGAAAATATCAAAGCTCAGGAAAGCCAGTTGACTGTCAGTGATGTAGAAATAAAAAATGAGGCAATTTCGCTATTTTGGCCATCTAATTAGCAACACTGGGAAGTCATCAATGCTTCTACATCACAGGATTGCATCAGCGTATGCAAAGTGGAATGAGCTGAAACATGTACTTACTGATTGTGAAATCCAGCTGAGTATTCACATGAAAATATTGACTGTGTGTGTATGTGTGTTCTCACTTATTGTATAGTGTTCAGACATGGAAGCTATCAAATGCTGACCTCCAGAGGATCAATGTTGTACATAATGGGTTCTTAAGAAAAATTATATCTGGGGGCTATGCAAGGAAAAATATACCTCCCATAATCCAACATTAAAAGGGTATTGACCCTTCATCCCTAGAGGATGGTGAGTTGGACTGGGCCTTCAAAATATCAAATGCTAAGCTTCATCAAATAACCCAATCACAATCAATTGAGGATTTCTGTCATGTCCAACACCTCAAATACATGACACACATGTGCCAAATGCCAAATGATGCAATACAGAAAGTTGTACTGTTCAACAAGAGAAGGAGTTGGAAGAAGGTGGGAAAATTGCTTGGGGTTGATAAAAAGTAGGCCCTAAAGACAATGATGGTCAATCAGGAATTAATGATATTGTTGGAGATCAGATTTCCCTGCTCCAAGGCCAATCTTGTGCCAGGCGCAAATCTATAATGATGATCTGCCCTGGAACAGCTGCACTTGGTGCAGATCTTCAGGAAATTTGACCTCAGAAGTGCCTACAACCTGGTATGGATCTGAGCAGGGGACTAGTTGAAAACAGCATTCAGCACTACCATGGGTCACTTTGAATATTGTGTAATGCCATATGAGCTATCTTGTACACCCTGTGGTTTTCAGTGTCTTGTCAATGACATGCTCAAGGACATGCTCGGCCGATACACCATCGGCCTTTTAGATGACATTCTCATCTACTCCCCTGATGAACAGAGCCACGTAAAACACGTCAAGGTGGTGCTCGGCTGGCTCCTGGAGAACCATCTGTACACTAAGTCAAGTCAAGTTTGTTTGCATAGCGCTTTTAACAATAGACATTGTCCCAAAACAGCTTTACAGAATCTGAATGATCCAAGACATGAGCCAATTTTATCCCTAATCTATCCCCAGTGAGCAAGCCCGTGGCAATGGTGGCAAGGTAAAACTCCCCCTGACGACACGAGGAAGAAACCTCAAGAGGAACCAGACCCAAAAGGGAACCCATCCTCACCTGGACAACAGACAACATAACTAACATTAACAGTTTTAACATGAAGTCAGTTTCGTTGATGTTATAACTCTTCATTAATGGAAACTTGAGTGCAAAACTGTTCATGACAACCGCAGTCCCAAAGTTAGCAAGCCAACTGTGGTGCTTTGTAAGAAAATGGTCTGCCCCCTGATGTAGCCTTCTCTATATGAGGTACGAGCAGATAGCCTGCACCTTTTGATCTAAGTAGACGTGGTGGGTCATAAAGGACCAGAAGTTCGCTCAGGTACTGTGGCGCGAGACCATTCAGTGCTTTAAAGGTCAATAGTAGTATTTTATAAACAATACGAAATTTGATTAATTATCTTAATTTCAGTTCTGAGTCTTATTGAGTCGGTGGAACCTTGCTCACTTGTCGGTCCTACTGGGTTCTCTGCAATAGGATTGCAGTCCTTTTTATCCTGGGCAGCAACCGAGCCAGTATGATTTCTCTTTTTAGGATTCTTCATTGAAATAGGGAAGCATGAATCCAGCAGTAAGACTTCCATCCTCGTTTGGATCATGCTTTGTTTTCCTTCTACCCTTCTGCAGGTCCAGCATGACTGAATCTTGGCTGGCTTCGCCTTCAGGGTCTTTGGGGTACTTAAAGTGCATATCCTGGACCAATTTATTTTTTTATATGAAAGTGTGTCCCTTTACACACTCATCCAGAAAGGTAATTTTGCACAAGGCCATCTGTCTACAGCAGAAAAAAGTAAAATAACAAAAAGCGTCTAGAAAAATCCCAAGGGAGTCTGGAGCCAGATTCGTGACATCACGTGTGGATCCGCCAGCAGGCTGAGAGAGCTTGCATGGATTCAGTGCACAGTCTGTGTAAACCAAGTTTCGCAGCTAGCGATTTTGCATTGAAATATGGAATTGTCGCCTGAGCTTCTAAACCCATGGAATCATGTATCAATGCTCATCTATCTATTGTTACATAAATCATATTTTTTCTAATTACTATTATGTATTTATGTATTCCTTCATTTAGAAGAGTACTGGCTACTGTAGGAGAAAGATTTCATAATCTACACACATGGAATCAGCTAAGCAGGGTTGTATATACATTTAATGTGTTTGACAGGTCCCAAGGTCTCAAGCCCTGACACGCATATCCCTTGATACATGTGAAGTAAGTGTATTATCGCCCAGCACTTTCGTGTTGTTTACTTTTGTGTGTCAATAAATAACATTATCCGTGTACCACACAAAAACAGGAACACCTAATTTAGAGTATAGTCTCTCTTATTTCTTACCCTGGCAACAGTCGACTTGTGAATTGCCAATTTTCTTGGTCTTTTTCTCGGCTCTGCTTGATCCTCGGCTTTTTCTGGGTGTCTCGCACGAAGCACTCCCACTTCTCTCTCATTGTCCGGTCTTTTGGAAAATGATGAGTATTAATTCCATCATGATTGGTGTTGCTACACCCTCTTATGATACATCTGTTAACCATTTTAATAATTACTTGATAACGTTGAAGAAATTTTCAGAAAACCACCAGGTCATATTCTCATAAACAAAACAACGCTGACATGGGATTCAGAAGGAGGCGTCCTGCACGTGACGTCAAGAAAATCAATGTTTGCCGGGAAATCCAAATGCCAAGTTTTTTCAGAGGCAGATGAATTCGCCTCAAATGGCTTGATTTCAACTGAATTTTTCTGGTATTACGCAAGGTAAAAAATTTGCACAAAATGCAAAATGTGACAGATATTTGACCAAAGTTTCATATAAAATAAGAGAATTACATTGATCTTGCTCCTAAATATACCCAAGATGTGCACTTTAAGCCACTACACGATAGCAACATGGTGATCCAACACAGTGGAATGCAGGAATGGATATATATTAACAAATCAAATTAAGTTGACCAAACAAAATATGAAATATCTTGGGTTCATACTGTCTGCAAATATAAAGTCAAAGTAAATTTATCACTGCTTTAATTTGTTAATTTGCATTTTCCATACTGTCCCAACGTTTTCTGATTTGGGGTTGTACTTAAGTAAAGGATCCAAAACATTTTCCACCTCTGCTGTAGGTCAGCTGTCAAGAGCAAGTTGGTGTCAGAAACTGTCTCTTTTTGAAAGAGAAAGGCTTTATATTTCTCATCATTTGATATTTGAAATTAAAGCCTTAATTCATGGTAAATAATAGCTCAGTCTAATCATCATTGCTGTGTTGAGCAGTTCTCTTCAGGGTGGGCACCACAAAAGAAGTCATAATGGCGCAATGGGTGAAGTAGTCTAAACCCCATGCCCCCACCCCCCATTTAGAGCACATCCTCCCAGAAAAAAGTTCCAATATCTCATGTAGCATGTAGAGGGTAATGAAGTTGAAGAATGCCTGGCCAAAGAAGCTCTTGAAATGGACATAAATAAATTAGCCATGCCACTGAATAGATATGAGAAAACATTAAAACAGCTATAAACAACTTATGGCCAGATAAATGGGACAAAGAGATAAAAGGTAGACATTTGTATCATATACAGAAGCAGGACATCACAAGGAGGAACAATTATCACTTGATTATAGGACATGTCAGTCTAACTAAGTTTAATAGGGGAGCAATTAACCTGAGAATATTCATTATGTGGTAGAACAAAAACTGTAGAACGTGTACTGTTAGAGTGTGAAGCATATACCGTAACAAGAAATTTCTGTTCATGAAAGTTAGAATTATGCCAAAAGAATTTAATATTAGAAATGTTTGTTTTTCACCAGAAAAACTTTCAATATGGAAAAAATGTTATATTTGAAAACAACAGGTTTATTTGAAAGGATACTGTAGTAATCCCGGATGTGGGTAGAGCACAGAAGCACGGCAGGCGAAAGTTGGGGTTCACACAGACACTTTATTTAACTCATTTTCATTAGCTTTTCAGCTTCTCTCACTCACACAGTCACACACGCAACATGCACGTGTTCTAGTCGGGGGCGACTCGTCTCTGCTCTCCCTTTTATACTCCATCCCTGCAACAAACAAACACCCACACACACATTAAATGACACCAGATGGAATGACTTAGCCACTTACCTTCCCCGACCCCGCCCTCCATTCACAGACTGCTGCTTGGCCACGCCCCCGCTGCCACATACCCCCACCGCCCGACTCAGGCCGGGGAGCCGTCTGGCCTGGAGCCGTCCGGCCTGAAGCCGACCGGCCCCCCCGACAGGACAGGAAGTCCGCCACCACCATCTGTGCCCCCGGCCTGTGGATCACCTCGAACTTAAATGGCTGGAGAGTGAGATACCAACGGGTGATCTGCGCATTGGCATCCTTTATGCAGTGGAGCCACTGGAGGGGCGCATGGTCCGAACAGAGAGTGAAAGGGCGCCCCAGCAGGTAGTGTCGGAGGGTGAGGACTGCCCACTTGATGGCAAGACACTCCTTTTCAATTGTGCTTTACTTGCTTTCGCGCATCGACAGCTTTCGGCTGATGTACAACACCGGGTGCTCCTCGCCCTCCACCTCCTGGGACAAAACGGCCCCCAGCCCCCTGTCCAATGCATCAGTCTGCAAAATAAAGGGGAGAGAGAAGTCAGGGGAGTGTAAAAGTGGCCCCCCATACAGTGCAGCTTTTACCTCAGAGAAGGCCTGTTGGCACTGCTTCGTCCACTGGACCGGATCTGGAGCCCCCTTTTAAGTGAGATCGATTAGCGGGCTGGTGATGTCCAAATAGTTAGGTAGAAACCTACGACAATAGCCAGCCAGACCCAAGAACCACCTCACCTCCTTTTTGGTCTTAGGCCTCAGGCAGGCCACAATTGCTGCAGTCTTGTTAATTTGGGGACACACTTGCCCATGACTCAAGTGGAATCCCAGATACCGTACTTCCACCCACCCAATCGCACACTTTTTCGGGTTAGCTGTGAGGCCCACCCACCTCAGCGACTTTAGAATGGTCCTCAGGTGTTCCAAGTGCCACGGCCAATCATGACTGTAGATTATTATGTCATCTAGATAGACGGCCGCATAGGCAGCATGAGGGTGGAGGACCCTGTCCATAAGCCACTGGAACGTAGCGGGTACCCCAAACAACCCAAAAGGGAGTGTGACAAATTGGTGTAAACCAAATGGTGTGGAAAAGGCCATTTTGTCTCGGGATAGAGGAGTCAAGGGGATCTGCCAATATCCCTTTGTTAGATCCAGTGTCGAATAAAAGCGAGCAGTGCCTAACCGATCAAGCAATTCATCAATGCGAGGCATTGGGTACGTGTCAAATTTAGACACCATGTTGACCTTTCTATAGTCCACACAGAACCAGACCGACCCATCGGTCTTGGGAACCAGGACCACTAGGCTGCTCCAGTCACTGTGGGACTCCTCGATTATGCCCATTTCAAGCATGGCCTTGAGTTTGTCCCGAACCACCTCTTTCTTGTGTTTGGGCAAGCGGTAAGGGCGGCTATGCACTACCACCCCCAGGGGCGTTTTGATGTGGTGGTCTATGAGGTGGGTACGACCCGGAAGGGGCGAGAACACGTTGGAAAATTCCTTCTGCAACTTGGCTACCTCCGTGAGTTGGGTCAGTGAGAGGTGGTCTCCACAAGGGACTGGAGTGGTCCGAGATGTTATCTTTTTTACCTCTGGCCCCAGCTTCACCTTCTCTGGGACTACCGACGCCAACGCCACGGGGACCCCCTCATTCCAATGTTTTAAAAGGTTGAGGTGGTAGACTTGCAGTGCCCCACCCCTATCTGTTCATTTCACCTTATAGTCGACATCCCTGACTCGCCGTGTGACCTCGAAGGGCCCTTGCCACTTGGCGACTAATTTAGAACTCGATGTGGGCAATAATACGAGTACTTTGTCTCCCGGCATGAACTCTCTAAGGTGCGTGCCCCTATCATACAGCCGGCTTTGACGTTCTTGCGCCTGCTGCAAATTCTCCTGGGTTAGGTGCGTGAGGGTGTGGAGTTTTGCTAGGGTGTGGAGTCAAGAACGTACTGGATTTCATTTTTACTCGGTGAAGGTCCCTCCTCCCAGTTTTCCCGCAGCACATCCAGAATGCCACATGGCTTACGCCCATATAATCATTCAAAGGGAGAAAACCCTGTGGAGGCTTGCGGGACCTCTTGTACTGTAAATAACAGGGGTTCGAGCCACTTATCCCAATTACGCGCATCTTCACTAACGAATTTCCGGATTATGTTTTTGAGTGTCTGGTTAAATCGCTCTACTAATCCATCCATTTTTGGGTGATAGACACTGGTGCAGATAGACTTAATCCCCAGTAACCCATACAGCTCGCGCAGTGTGCGTGACATAAACGAGGTGCCTTGGTCTATCAGGATTTCTTTCGGAATCCTGACCCGGGAGATAAAGCTGAAGAGCGCTTCTGCAATACTGTGTGCTGAGATATTGTGGAGAGGCACTGCTTCCAGATATCGCGTTGCATAGTCCACTAGAACTAAAATAAAGCGATATCCCCATGCTGACCGATCTAATGGCCCGACGAGATCCATCCCAATTCACTCAAACGGGTTCTTGATTAGAGGAAGAGGGTGCAACGGCGCTTTTGGAGTGGCCGCAGGATTTACTAATTGGCATTCATGGCACACCGCACACCACCGACGGACATCCCCGTGAATCCCTGGCCAATAGAACCTGGCCATTATTCAGGATAGTGTTTTGTCTTGCCCCAAGTGTCCAGCCATGGGATTAAAGTGAGCCGCATGGAACACGAGTTCCCTACGGCTCTTTGGGATTAACAACTGGGTTACTCGTTCCTTAGTTTGTGTCCTGCATCACTCAGTATAATCTCTCTTTAATAATGGCAAAATAGGGGAAGGTCAGTGCCGCGCTTGGCTGAAGAGTTTGACCATCGATTACTCTCACTTGGTCAAATACATGCCGCAGAGTCTTGTCTCACGACTGCTCTAACGGGAAATCCCCAAGGGAATCCCCGAGAGAGGGAGGAGGAACGGGCTGTGCCTCACTCTGACGCGGTGTTGACGTAGACGGCTCTGTGACAGTTTCTCCAGCCACTGCCACACTGGGATCTTCCTGTGACCTACTAGGGCAGGACCCACTACATGTTAAATACTCCATTAGTTCTTTAAATCCCGGCCAATCAGTACCCAAAATCAACGAGTGGGTAGGACGAGGACTAACCGCCGCCTTTATTCTATGCGTTTGGCCCTGGAATAGAATATGGACAGACACTAGAGGGTAATGGTGAACATCCCCGTGCACACACAACACCTTCACCGCTTGTGCTCCCCCCAATGCCTCACCTTGCACCAGGCGTTGGTGAACTGAGGTCTGATTACAACCAGAATCCACCAAAGCGTGATATGTATCCCCTTGAATACTCACTGGTATGCGATACATTCCGGCCTGATCGGGGGCGGTTTCTGGCGCGTTGGGGATCCAGATGACAGCACGCACCTCCCTTGCGGAGCTCTGACTCTGGAGATGCTCCAATTCCCCGCCGCGCCAGCACACCAGCCCACCAGCCCAGGCTTTCCCTCTGCACTGGTGTTATGGGTGTCACTCACCTGAGGGGGAGACAACACAGACACAGAAGAGGGAGATGGGAGGACACCACGGGTGCGACAGGCCGGCTGGGGAGGAGCCAGCCACCGCCTTCGTGGCAGGGGAACGGGGTGGAAAGGGGGACAAGAGACAGGAGAGAGAGAGAGGGAAAAGAAAAGCGAGGGGAGACACCTCATCTGCCTGCTGTCGGAGCCGCCTCCAGATGGTCCTCCGTTAGCTCGATGGCTTGTTCCAGCGACACTGGGCAGTGACACAGGACCCATTCCGCCATTCCTTCCGGAAGTTGAGAGATAAACTGCTCCAGTGCCACCAGATCAATGATCTCATCGGCGTCGCGGTCTTCTGCCCTCAGCCACCACTGGCAGGCGTCCTGGAGTTGCTGGCCGAATGCAAACGGCCAGCTGACCTCCTCCAGTGCCAGCGTCCAGAAGCGCTGACAATGTTGCTCCAGGGAGCGGCCGAGCCGCTGCAGAATGGCTTTCTTTAGGTCAGCATAGACTAGTCGGCTGTCAGCAGGGAGCTGCTGCGCTACGAGCTGCGCCTCGCCAGTCAGGAGCAGGAGGAGGCGTGCTGCGCGCTGCTCCTGCGGCCACCCCCACACCTCAGCTGCTTGCTCAAAGAGAGCGAGGAACGCTTCTGGATCGTTCTGTGGTCCCATCTTTGTAAGGGTGGCGGCAGTGGTGGCCGACGGCCCTGCTGACATGAGCAGGTGCTGGAACACCTGGTGAGCTTCCTGCTGGGCCAGCATCAAGGCTTCAAAGCGCTGCTGCTGCTCCTTCCGGAGGGTGATTAGTGCTTGATGCTGGTTCTGCTGGGCAGTAGCGAGGGCAAGGATGAGCTCTTCGAATGGGGAGGACTCCATAGGGTGGTTCCCTTCTGTGCTCCCGGGTTTCGGCACCACTGTAGTAATCCCTGATGTGAGTGGAGCACAGAAGCACGGCAGGCGAGAGTTGGGGTTCACACAGACACTTTATTTTACTTATTTTCATTAGCTTTTCAGCTTCTCTCACTCACACATGTAACACACACGTGTTCTGGTTGGGGGCGACTCTTCTCTGCTCTCTCCCTCCTTTTATACTCCATCCCTGCAACAAACAAACACCCACACACACGCATTAATTGACACCAGGTGTAATGACTTAGCCACTTACCTTCCCCGACCCCGCCCTCCATTCACAGACTGCTGCTTGGCCACGCCCCAGCTGCCACAGATGCCTTATCTCTTTCATTCATTCATTTAGAACGTCTTTATTTGCATTAATGCTCCACACCCAAAACAGTTGGTGGCGGTAATAAATCAGATTGGAACGCCAATCACCAATAAATTATCAGAAGAAGAAGAACTTACCGTGACGTGTATTGCTTGTAACAACAGCTTGCATAGACGCAGGTGGTGGGGTGGAAGGTTGGCCGGAAGAATGCGTCGACACATGTCTCCAGAGTCCGAGCTTCGAGCGGTTGGCAACAGTTAGGCTGTGAATGGACAGGAGATGGGAGAAGGAAGTGACAGCTCAGGAAGTGAGAGAGGAGAGTTGAAGTATGGCAGGAGCTATGAAGAGTGGGATTTGGTGCGAAGTAAAAAGAAGGAAAAGGATAAGTCTGGTTCTAATGACTTTAGATTTAATTTAGTAGGAAGGAGTGGAAGGGAAGAATATAAAGTGTTTATAAAACTAAAACAAGAAGGTATATCTTTTAAAGACTGGAACCCAATTCAGATTACAAAATGCCTGAATAAGGAAATTGGAGCAGTAAAAAGTGCAAAAATATTGAGAAGTGGACAACTATTAGTTTTTTGCAAAAACAAAGAACAACATGAGAAAACAATGGGAATAAATGAAATCAATGGAAAGAATGTGCAATGGCGAGTAGTGAAAAACGAGTCAGCAGAGTCATTACAGGAATCCTGGTAAATGTAAAAACAGAAGCATTAAAAGAAAATATTAGAAATGCTAAAATAAGTGAGGGCAAACATCTAAAGACTAAATGAAACTGTGAAATTTGTGACACACTTTCCATCATGATAACATTTGATGAAGAAAAATAGCCAGAAAAGGTCTATATAGGGTATATGTGTTATGAAGTCAAACTATGCATTCCACCTCCACTTTGATGCTACAAGTGTCAGAGATTTGAACATATAGCAGCTGTGTGCAGAAGCAAACTGAGATGCAGCAAGTGTGGTGGCGAACATGAATATAATGAGTGTGACAAACATACCAAGCCAAATTGCTGTCATTGTGGAGGGGAGCACAGTGTAGCTTATCGGGGCTGTGAAATCAGTAAAAGGGCAACAGAGGTACAAAGAGTAAAAGTCACACAAAGAATTAGCTACTCAGAAGCTGTGAAGAAGGTCCCCAGCATTGTTCCAGTATTCAGTCAGAACGAGGTCAGTAATGAAGCGGAAAAATGTGAAGGATGTGAGTGGTTGGGAAAGGAAGCCTTAATAGTTAACAAAAGCTACTTTGTACTTTTTATGGCAGATATTATAAATTGTTCAGCCCAGACACAGAGTTGTAATGAAAGGATTAAAATAATTATGAAATCAGCCAAGAAATATTACAGGTTAAGGGACTATTATGGGAAACAGTTAGAGACTGCTTCAATGAAGACGCACAATTATTATCCCAGACAGGATCCAGTTCATATTAAAGATGTTAATACTGCAATGGAATGCTAGAAGCTTGATTGCTAATGGTCAAGAATTCAAGAAATATATTGATAAACTTAGAGAGAAACCCAACATAATGTGTGTACAAGAGACATGGTTGAAATCAGAATTAGATTATATAATAAAAGGATATACTGCAATTAGGAGGGATAGAGAGAATGGTAAAGGAGGAGTTGCTACATTTATACAAAATGGAACAAGTTATAGAATTATACTTGTAAATAAAAATCATGAAGTAATTGTAATCAAGATATAGACAAAGAGGTTATGTAAATGTAATTAATTATTATAACCCATGTGAACAATTAAATGAGAGTATGTTAGAAAGTATTGTGGGACCACTACAAAATGATGTAATATGGTGTGGGGATTTCAGTTCACATAATTCACTATGGGGAAGTACAGTGCCTTGCAAAAGTATTCATACCCCTTGAACTTTTTCACATTTTTCCACCTTACAACCACGAACTTAAGTTTTTTATTGAGATTTTATGTGATAGACCAACACAGAGTAGCACATAATTTTGAAGTGAAATGAAAATGATAAATGGTCTTCAAAATTTTAAACAAATAAAAATCTGAAAAATGTGATGTGCATTAATATTCAGCCCCCCTGCGTCAATACTTTGTAGAGCCACCTTTTGCTGCAATTACAGCTGCAAGTCTTTTGTGGTATGTCTCTACCAGCTTTGCACATCTAGACACTGAAATTTTTGCCCATTCTTCTTTGCAAAATAGCTCAAGCTCAGCCAGATTGGATGGAGAGCGTCTGTGAACAGCAATTTTCAAGTCTTGCCACAGATGCTCAATGGGATTTAGGTCTGGACTTTGACTGGGCCATTCTAACACATGAATATTCTTTGATCTAAACCATTCCATTGTAGCTCTGGCTGTATGTTTAAGGTCATTGTCTTGCTGGAAGGTGAATCTCCTTCCCAGTCTCAAGTCTTTTGCAGCCTCCAACAGGTTTTCTTCCAGGATTGCCCTGTATTTAGCTCCATCCATCTTCCCATCAACTCTGATCAGCTTCCCTGTCCCTGCTGAAGAAAAGCATCCCCATAGCATGATGCTGCCACCACCATGTTTCACAGTGGGGATGGTGTGTACAGGGTGATGAGCAGTGTTAGTTTTCCGCCACACATACATTCGTTGCATTTCACAATTATGTGCTACTCTGTATTGGTCTATCACATAAAATATCAATAAAAAACTTTTAAGTTCGTGGTTGTAAGGTGGAAAAATGTGAAAAAGTTCAAGGAGTATGAATACTTTTGCAGGGCACTGTAACAACACAGATACCAATGGCTCTGTTATAGAAGAATTTATAGATAATCATAGTTTAGTGTGTATTAATGATGGGGAAGGTACATGATATAATCGTTCAAACAATACTGAATCAGTGCTTGACCTAACGTTTGTGTCAAATCAAATAGCAGGTAAGAGCACATGGACTGTGGTTAAACAAACAACAATAGGAAGTGATCATTATCCAGTGCTAATTAAAGTTGGAACAGAGATGTGCTGTGGAAGTATGAAAAGAATTCCTAGGTGGAAAATGGAAAATGCAAACTGGGAAGGTTTTCAAAAGATCAGTGCAATAAGATGTCTCAAATTGGAAAAAGCTCAAGCAATGGAAATAAATGAATATAACAATACATTAAATGAAATAATAAGTTCTGCTGAGGAAACAATACATAAAAGTACAGGAATTAGAAGCAATAACAGTGTACCGTGGTGGAATGACGAATGTAGTAAAGTGGTAAAAGCAAGGAATAAAACATTTAAATTTCTCAAAAAATCCCATTCTCAAGATTCACTGATAGATTATAAAAGATCACAGGCAGTTGTCAGGAAAACAATCAGGAAACAAAAATGAACCTTTTGGAGAGAATACTATAATATTATTGGCATGACTGTGCAACTATTGGAAGTATGGGGCATGATAAGAAGAATGGGAGGGATTCAAGGGAAATATGAGTTACCAGCATTAAGCAATGGAGATAAAGTGGCAATAAATAACTCAGAAAAGGCTGAACTCTTAGCCCAGACATTCAGGAGAGTACACAGCTTAGTAAATCTCACCAAGGAGGCTGAGCTAAACAGAAGTAAAGTTTTAGAAAGTTCTCCAACAGTTTTAGAAAAGAAGGAGAGTTCAGGAAATCCATTGGATTTACCTATTAATATATTTGAGTTTAAAAAAAAAAGCAATTAATTCCGCTAAACAGTCTACTCCAGGGATAGATATGATATGTTATAAAATGTTAGCAAATATGTTGGATAATACACTGGAAAAAGTATTAAAACTATTTAACAAGATCTGGGATTCTGGTCAACTTCCAACAGCATGGAAACATGCAACAATAGTGCCTGTACTAAAATCAGGGAAAGACCCATCTGACCCTTCTAGATCAATTGCGTTAACATCACAATTATGCAAAACCATGGAACGAATAATCACGGTGAGATTAAATCACTTTCTTGAACTCAATAGTCTCTTTTCTCCACATCAGAGTGGATTCCGTAAGGGCCGTAATACAATGGACTCAGTATTATGTTTAGAGTCTGATATTAGAAAACCACAAACTAATAGGGAGGTAGTAGTAGCGGTATTTTTTGATATAGAGAAAGCCTATGGTATGCTTTGGAAAGAGGGCTTATTAATTAAATTAGATTATTTGGGAATAGGTGGCAGGACATATAATTGGATTCTGGATTTTTTATTTGATAGAAGGATACAGGTAAGGGTAGGTGTGGAATATTCCAAGGTATACACAATAGAAAATGGAACTCCACAAGGTAGTGTGTGTAACCTCCTATTATTTAACATTGATTATGAATTGACAGGACAAACTTGAGGAGCAAGTAGAGAGTCCTTAAAAAACATAAATTGGGCTCTTATGAGATCTGTGTTTAATTATGGATGTCTAGCTTATATGTCTGCAGCAGAATCAAACATTAAAATATTAGATGTAGTACAAGCTCAGGCTTTGAGAATTTGCAGTGGGTCTTTTAAATCATCCCTAGTGTCTTCAATGCAGGTGGAAATGCCATTAGGGATTAAAAGGCTACAGTTAATGATGGCATATTGGGTCAATCTTCAGGGGCATTATGACAACAATCCTGCTAAAAGTATAACAAAAGATTGCTGGGAAACTTCATGAATCTAATTTCCTAAGTTTTGGATAGATCACAGACATCCCAACTTGACAAAATTCATTTCAGGGAGGTCTCCCCTGGAACCCTCCCTGGGGAATTTTATGTATTTTTTTGGGACAAATACATAGCCGGGGGGTACTCCCTCAGAACATTTTGGATTTGGTTGATGTGATTTCCTGCATTCTGGTGGATTTTGGGGTGGCCTTTTGAAGATGAACGATACCTGAATTCACTCAATTCACTCAGATTCATAGCTGACTCCCTGACTTGGGGACTTAGCTGCCCCCAACCCATAAACTACAATGTGCCATATATTAAGCTCCTTACTGATTGAATCTGGACACCCTGCCCCCCATAAATAAGGAAGGATGACCAGGATAGATAGATATTTCACCACAGAACATTGCTTTAGGGGGGCGGCACAGTGGTGTAGTGGTTAGCGCTGTTGCCTCACAGCAAGAAGGTCCGGGTTTGAGCCCCATGGCTGGCGAGGGCCTTTCTGTGCGGAGTTTGCATGTTTGCCCCGTGTCCGCGTGGGTTTCCTCCAGGTGCTCCGGTTTCCCCCACAGTCCAAAGACATGCAGGTTAGGTTAACTGGTGACTCTAAATTGACCATAGGTGTGAATGGTTGTCTGTGTCTATGTGTCAGCCCTGTGATGACCTGGCGACTTGTCCAGGGTGTACCCCGCCTTTCGCCCGTAGTCAGCTGGGATAGGCTCCAGCTTGCCTGCGACCCTGTAGAACAGGATAAAGCTGCTACAGATAATGAGATGAGATGAGATGAGACATTGCTTTACTTAGATACCAAAACACCAATGAATATAACAGAACAATGAATGAATTGCAGGAATGACAATGAATGCAATTGTACATATACGGTAGGCCTAAGCCTAAAGGGCTCTTTCCTTTCCTATGTTCTATGCATGTTCCTTTTGCAAGCTTTCATTGTATTTAGAGGCTGCTTGCTTTGCAGATTTGAGCAATTTTCCAGACACCTCCACCTCGTAGTACTCTGTGTTAATAAACGTGTTAATCTTGCAAGACATCAGATTCACAAGTGTTTGATGAGACATCTGACTCCTAAATTCTGTCTTGATGTGACATACCATGCTAAATGCCCTTTCCACATCACAGTTAGAATTTGGCAGCACCAATAGCAGCTTCATCAGTTGACAGAGCTCCCTGAATCTCAACTGCCCTGAGCTCACAGATGTGACTTTGGACAGCTTCCCCCGGAACTCATCAACTGATAAATTCTTATAATTTGGCACCAGTGCTTCCAGGTTAGATGAGACATAATCCAGGACTTCTAAATGGAGTTGTTCTCTGGCATCTGCTTTCATTACATTTGGAAATCTCTCTGCCAAAGTCAAACTTTGCTCTGGTTTCACATCATCATGGTTCTCAGGATTGACCACTGACAGATTCGTCAAGATTTGATCTCTCACTGGGAATTTTTCCTTTATTTTTTGAAAGCCTCAATGCTCTCACATCTCTGGAGGATTGCTTTGTCTTGTGACTGGAGAGTGCGTCCTCACTCATCAAATGCCTTCTTGTCAAAAACCCAACAAACATTTCTTCATCTGCACAGTGAACTTCAGGGTTGCTCACATCTATCTCCTGCAATTTCTTTTCTCTCAATACCTTCAGCACAATAAATCTGCTTGCTATGTCATGCAGGAGTTCCTCCACACTGTCAATTAGCTTGAAAAGAACTGGTGTCTTGTTTTGAAAGATCAAATTAAATTTATCAAAGCACCATGTGACATTGTGGAGAAAACAAGCATAAAGCTTCATAGTGGGGTCTGTCAGCCTCCTCTGAATGTCACAGGACTTCTGATTTTCACTATGTGGTTCAAAATAAGAACTTAAGGCTGGCCACTGGTTGAGCAGATGGTCCTATGTAAAAACTATTTACAATACTGTTTACACTTTTTTTACTTAATTGCACTATATAAAAGCTGTTTACAACACGGTTTACACTTTATACATCTTTTATCTTTGATAGACTTCAGTGCTATACTGTTTACGGTATACTGTCATATCTGCCATATTTATACTTACACTGTAAATTCTGCTCATATTGCCATATTTATTTATATTTATACTGATAATTCTGTTAATATCATGCTATATTGCCCTACTATATTGTCAGACTGCTGTTCCTGTTTACATTGTTCATTCTGTCTATATTGTCATTCGTCACATTTAAATTTATACCGTTAATTCTGTTCACACTGTCACATTTGCCATATTTATACTTTCTGGATTGCCACTGTCTTCTCTTAGATAGCTTTAGCTTGTGTGTGTATATATATATATATATATCTCATCTCATTATCTCTAGCCGCTTTATCCTTCTACAGGGTCGCAGGCAAGCTGGAGCCTATCCCAGCTGACTACGGGCGAAAGGCGGGGTACACCCTGGACAAGTCGCCAGGTCATCACAGGGCTGACACATAGACACAGACAACCATTCACACTCACATTCACACCTACGGTCAATTTAGAGTCACCAGTTAACCTAACCTGCATGTCTTTGGACTGTGGGGGAAACCGGAGCACCCGGAGGAAACCCACGCGGACACGGGGAGAACATGCAAACTCCACACAGAAAGGCCCTCGCCGGCCCCGGGGCTCGAACCCAGGACCTTCTTGCTGTGAGGCGACAGCGCTAACCACTACACCACCGTGCCGCCAAGTTTATATCTTTTACCTATATTCTATATTTCATGTTTATTACTGTTTGCACTGCAGATAAGAGGGAAACACAATTTCAATTCTCTGTATGTCCTGCACATATGGCATTATTGATAATAAAGTTGACTTGAACTTGAACTTGAAACTTTTCCCCAAAGAAAGCCAGCATGTAGGACAGTGCTTTTGTACCCTCTGCTGAGCTACATTGCAGAAGTCTTAGAACTGCTTGAGGTCTTCTCTTCTTTTACTATTTTTGTCAAAGTAGTAAAAGATGTCAATTATCAGTTCCTCAGGAGACATCGCCAGCTCTTTAGCAGCAGTTTTGGCACATATGTTAACCAAATGACTTGGACAGCCAACACTGTATATGTGAGGTGCCTGTGATTTCATTCTTGATAAGACAGAGTTGTTTTTTCCAATCATGACATTGCAGTTACAGGGCTGCCAACTTTTCAAAATTCCTTGGAGTGAGATTTTTTTTTTTTTGGTCGATGGCAAAATTTTTTTAAAGTAGGAATTTTGTATTCAGTTTGATATTCACTTGTCCCCCTGCATTCTGGTGTTTTGTTTGTGGGTCGACAATGAAAGGGGGGGTTTGAGATTTTGGATTTAGTAGATGTTCCTGCATTCTGGTGGATTTTTGGAGTGGCCTGCTGTGCCATACCTACATTCTTACACACCCTGACTTGCCAGGCCAACAAAAGCACCAAGTTTTGGCTTAAAAGCCCCCACACTAGAAAACTACAGATGACTGCCAATGTTCCTGTAGCCCTATAGACCTGTGTTTCAGATTTAAAGGCAAGTTCATGTTTGAAAATATTTTATCAGCTAAGCCTAAACACCTTCTGAATTGAAACTAAATGTTAAGTTTTTAATAACTGTTGCAAAAATAAGATTGTCCCTCACTGACTATTCATTATGCATTTAAGGGCTTTCCCCACCACTGGGTTCAGCAGAAGATTGGCATGGGGAAAAATATCAACAGCAAAAGAACAAATAAAATGCTTACACAGTAAGCAAAATGTGCATGTGCTACAAGAAACATTAAAATGATTAAGTTTGAACAGTATTGAAACACAAAAAGCTGAATCTTGGCCATAGGTGGGAATGTGCACACAAAGTTGGGCTTAAAAATTTTGGTCATACTTAAATAAGCTATATTAATATATTTCTTATTAATGTATTTCTTATCTATGTTTCTTATTAGAAATAGAGCATTCATCAGGGCCTGTTATCTGACAAATATTCTCTACCTGTCTTGCCGTCTTTGAAACCCTGTCTCCTCAGTATATTGTTCTCTGTCTTTTTTTTTTAATTATTCACAACAAGTTCAAGTTCTATTACAGGTGACCATGCTTTATTTACTTTAACTGAGCAATTACATACATCATAAATAATTAAAATAAATACCCTGTAAATAAACAATAGGTATGGTGGCTAATGGCTCTTCTTGCATTTGTAATATCTCTTCCTTGCTTTATTTTACAACATTTCCAGTATGGCTTCAAATAAAGTCATAAAGTATGATAACATACAGTAAACAAGCTAAAAATGCACGTTAATAACCGTGTGCTAAGGAGGTGCTCTCCCGTGCTGCTTGTTGGGGAAGATAGAGGCTGTGGCACGGCAAGAGGCCTATAATAATTTAGCATGCCTAGCAGGGGCGATTTCTCAGAGACAACAAGGGAAGCCGAGCTTCCCCTAAAATTCTCTCCCCAAACTGCGGCATCTACGACGTTGAATTCTCATTTAAACAATAACTTGCATAACATAATATATGCCCAAGATTGTATTTATGTTCATAACTATCCTGTAACTTATTTGAGTGATGTCTGACAAACTTGCAGTTTGCTATGAGAATCACCTTTGCTGCCAGGCTGTAACCTTTCTTATTTCAGTGGGCTCTATGGACTGGCAGCAGTGTTGCCAGATTGTGCGGTTTTAAGTGCATTTTGGCGGGTTTTGAATATATTTTGGGATGGAAAATGTCAGCAGTATCTGGCAACACTGACTGGCAGCCGGGTATCCGTTGCAGTCTACGAGACGGCTCTGAACAGCCAATTTCGGCTAGTTGTTATTGGTTAAAATCAACAAAATTGTCACTTCCAGGGAAGCCGGGCTTCTCTGGGACTAAACGAGACAGTGGGAGGGACAAGAAGCCGGGCTGATAAAGGATTATTGGAGGTGGTGTTTGAAAGACATGAGGAGGGCGGTACTTTGGCGAGGAACACGGAAGCATGATCAGTCAGTCCCTAGCGGATGTCGAGAAAGTGTAGTCGTGTGCCAAAGTGCTGTCCGAATTTCTTTTCATATAAACGTTTCTTCTCATTGATGTCTCTGTACATTACTCTGTAAATAAATATAAATATTACTCGTTGTGCTCCATTAACTTTCATCCATTCTATCAGTTTGATCATTCATGAATTCACTCGTTTATTTCATTTGTAGTTCAATCTGGTTGTAGGCTAGCTTGAGCCTTATTGGGATCTGCAGTGCTAGCTCCTAACAGAAATTGGTGAAGTCAATGGAAAGCACAACCAGCTGGTATGACAGGGTCACAGACCATTTTCTGGAAAAGGAGCGGAGGGCAGAATTTGTGTATAAATAGTGTTCATGTTCATGAATCTGAAGTGTGTATATTGTTCAGTAATGTTAAGAGAATGGTGGGCTCTGTGTTATAGGTTATACCTGGGTATAATATTCAAGGTTCTGTGTGTTGCATAGCCTACCTGGTTATGAATTTCCAGACTGTGTTGCAGAAGATGTTCAAGGATGTGTTGCACAGCTGGGTGTTGTGTTAAAGACTCTGTGTTGCATATCAGGGTATGATGTTCAAGGCTCTTCGTTGAATAGCCAGTGATTTTTGGATGTTTGATATTTTTGATTAAGGATATGAGGCACTAGCCTGGTAAGCCAGACTATAACATGAAATATACAAGCAAAAATACTTTCTGCCACTAGGTAGGGTTGTCTAGTTCACTATGCTAATGGGGCACACCTTTCTATGCTTTGATATCCGGCCTACAGGTTTCACGATGAATGCGTAAAATGGGCTTCCCCTGTTTTAAAAACCAGCAGCCGCCACTGATGCCTAGTACACAGCTCTCAATATGGCATTAAATTTTCTCACAACACTTATAGGCTAAAACGATTCAGAAACTTTATATAAGTTCATAATTACACCAGTAATGCCACACATTGGCGTGCATAATACAAACCTGTCTGAGACACCCGTCTTCAACTCGGACACCTTCTTCTCTCTCCTCTTTGTCTAAATTGACGGTAGGCAATTATCCAACTTCCGGCGAGTGCAGCATCATTAGAGGCGCCGCCTACCATAGGGGAGTATGTACAGAAGGGAACACCTCTCTGCCTGTTTAGCCGTGCGTAAGGCGTAATTGATCGATCGCAAGTGGTTGGCGTGACGCAATGGGTAGCCAAGATCAGATAGATAAACTAGATTTTTTTTCTAGTGAGAAATCGGAGGTATGGCGTGTGAGCGTGTGAAGACAGTCAAATGCGTGTGTCTCACACTCATTGCGTGAGAGTTGGCAGCCCAGAGTTATCACTGCTGAAACCTACACAATTAGACCATTCAAGGCCTTTATCATGCATGGATGATGCAATGCAGTTGAATATGTTTTCAGCTTTGGCATCAATGCACACTGGCATGTCTACAAATCCAACTGTCATCTTATCCTGTGTTTCACTGTAGTACCTGACTAAAATGGCACACTCCTCACACATGATGTCATTGCTTTCATCAACCATTATACTGTATGGCCTTTTTTCTGTCCAGATTAACTTGTACACATCCTCTGAACATTCAGGTTCCAGTGCCAGGTTCATCACAGCTGCTGTCTTAGTGGAGGAGCAGGCATAATTTCTTGGTATTTCAGAGTCAGGAAACATTTTCCTAAATAACTTGCCAGTATGCCTACACACATGGAATGGCAGGTTATGTTCGACAGTGAAAAATGTGAAATACACCTCAGCTGTAGTAACCTTCTCAATGACACTTCACTTTTCTGATGAGAAGAACTGTGATATATTGGAGCAGCCTTCCCTGTGCTTAGCCTCCCTAACATGTTGTGGTCCCTAAAAGATATGAAAGCATAAGACATCATTTCTATATGCTATAGACCCATGTTATTCTTAATTCTCTTAATTCAAATTATTTTTCTCTAGTCAGTACAACAAATAAGAAAGACCTATAGATCAAAATTGTGACAATTAAATATGTAGATTACTATTAATTTATTTAAGATGTTTATAGTATTTATGTTACTATTTATATTCTATTGAAATTTTAAACAGGTCTAAGGAGTTTAGTCTTTTCATATAGCCTTGGCAACAAACCATCTAGGCCTGAATGATATGCAAATGAATGACACTTCTAAACTCACCTCAACATGTCTTTAGAAAAAATCATTTAACCCACCATGGGCAATGCTAAAGTCACTAGTGCACACAGTACAGCGTGCAAGACTGTCATTATTCCTTACTCTTATCAGACAAGGGTACATTTTTGTGTAGTCTGATGTAAAATGTGTCTTATATTTTCGTTTCTTGGGGCACTCTGCCTCTGCCATGACGCTCCTGCTCCTATGCACTGACTGACTGGTCAATAGGTTTGGGATGAAGCTTGCTCGCTTAATCTAGATTTCATGAGATTGTATGTAATTTGCGGGCATCAGAGAGTCGCTATCAATATGCGGGAGACTCCTGGAATTTCCGGGAGACTTGGGATGTCTGGGATAAGTGATGCTAAAGCAGAGAGTATTGGTCTACATTAGCTACAGTACTGCCCAACAGTCCCATTATCACTAGTCCCACCATGGTTATTCCCATTACCAGTTGTAGATTTAAATATTCATCAGGAAATAAGAAAGAAATCAAAGGATCTATCAGTGACGGATATTGTACAAAATTATTTGAATTTTTATTTTTCTAATCATACATGTATATTTACAGATGGTTCTAAAGCCCCCCCCCTCCAAAGGATGTGCTGGATCAGCAGTGTATATTCCAAAGAAAGGAGTAAGTATTAAGAAAAGAATGACAGACAATGTGACAGTATATACTACAGAATTGGTGGCAATATTACTGGCCCTGGAATGAGTTAAAGAAAATGCAATAAACAAAACAGTCATAATCTCAGATAGTTACTCAGCACTGGAAAGTATTCAATCAGGTAAATCATTTAGAACACATATAATCAATGAAATCTTTAACTTTACTTAAAATAGATTCCAAGGGCTTTACAATTAGTTTTCTCTGGGTACCTGTGCATGTTGGCGTGGAGGGAAATGAACAGGTTGACAAGCTGGCTAAGCAATCACTAAATAATATAGAAATATAATTGCAAATCCCAATTAGTAAGGCAAAGGCTAAGTGTAAGCTCTCTGAGGTGTGGGTGGAGCACAGAGGACGGCAGGACAAAGCTTCAGGTACAAAATAGGCTTTTATTGCCAGACTTTTCAGTATAGCAAAAGGCTTTATTCTCATAAACACACACGCTGTGTTCTTGTCCTGGGATGAGCTCTCCTCTGCTCTCCATCTGCCTCCTTAAATAGGGTGCGGTTACTGGGAAGACACACAAACACAGGTTAATTACCGTCAGGTGTAGTGATTCTGCCACTTACCTTCCCTGGCTCCGCCCTCCTGTCACAAACCGGTGCTTGACCACGCCCCCGCTGCCACATACCCCCACCGCCCGACTCAGGCCGGGCGCCCGTCCGGCCCGCAGCCGACTCCCCCCCCCCCCCCCCCCTTGACGGGAGAGGAAGTCCGCCACGACCATCTGCACCCCCGGCCTGTGGACCACCTTGAAATTGAAGGGTTGGAGTGCCAGATACCAACGGGTGATCCGTGCGTTGGCATCTTTCATGCGGTGGAGCCACTGGAGGGGCGCGTGGTCCGAACAGAGGGTGAAAGGGCGCCCCAGCAGGTAGTAACGGAGGGCGAGGACCGCCCACTTGATCGCCAGGCATTCTTTCTCAATAGTGCTGTAGCGCCCCTCACGCACTGAAAGCTTCCTGCTAATGTACAGGATGGGGCAGTCCTCCCCCTCCACCTCCTGGGACAACACCGCCCCCAGCCCTCTGTCTGACGCATCGGTCTGCAACACAAAAGGGAGAGAGAAGTCAGGGGAGTGTAATAGTGGCCCCCCACACAGTGCAGCCTTTACCTCAGAGAAAGCCCGCTGGCACTGCTCCGTCCACTGGACCAGATCTGGCGCCCCCTTTTTAGTGAGGTCAGTCAGCGGGCTGGTGACATCCGAATAATTAGGTATAAACCTACGATAGTAGCCAGCCAGCCCCAAGAACTGTCTCACCCCCTTTTTGGTCTTGGGCCTCGGGCAGGCCGCAATCGCTGCTGTCTTATTAATTTGGGGATGCACCTGCCCATTGCCCAAGTGGAAGCCCAGATACCGTACTTCCACCCGCCCAATTGCACACTTCTTCGGGTTGGCAGTGAGACCCGCCCACCTCAGCGACCTAAGGACGGCCCTCAGGTGTTGCAGGTGCCGCTGCCAGTCGTTACTATAAATAATAATGTCATCAAGATATGCGGCCGCGTAGGTGGTGTGGGGCCGGAGGACCCTGTCCATCAGCCGCTGAAATGTAGCGGGCGCCCCAAACAGCCCCAAAGGAAGTGTGACAAATTGGTGTAAGCCGAACTGTGTGGAAAAGGCAGTTTTTTCCCGGGATAATGGAGTCAAGGGGATCTGCCAATATCCCTTCGTCAAATCCAGTGTCGAGTAAAAGCGAGCCGTGCCTAGTCGATCGAGCAGCTCGTCAATACGAGGCATTGGGTACATTTAGACACCGCGTTGACTTTTCTATAGTCCACACAGGACCGGACCGACCCGTCGGCCTTGGGTACCAAGACCACCGGGCTGCTCCAGTCACTGTGGGACTCCTCGACGATGCCCATTTCGAGCATGGCCTGAAGTTCTTCCTGAACCACCTTTTTTTTGTGTTCGGGTAGCCTGTAAGGGCGGCTACGCACTACCACCCCCGGGGGCGTCTCTATGTGGTGCTCTATGAGGTTAGTGCGACCGGGCAGGGGCGAGAACACATCCGAAAACTCGGCCTGCAACTGGGCGACCTCCGTGAGTTGGGTCGGGGAGAGATGGTCTCCACAGGGGACCGGAGAAGTACGTGATGCCAATGTCCCTTTTTGAACCTCTGGCCCCAGCTCCGCCTTCTCGGGAACTACCGACACCAACGCCACGGGGACCTCCTCGTTCCAGAGTTTAAGCAGATTGAGGTGGTAGATCTGTAGCGCCCCCTCCCTGTCCATTCGCCTTACCTCATAGTCGATGTCCCTGCCTCGCCGTGTGACCTCAAAGGGTCCTTGCCACTTGGCAATTAATTTGGAGCTCGACGTGGGCAACAGTACAAGTACCTTCTCTCCCGGAGTGAACTCTCTAAGGCGCGTGCCCTTGTTGTACAGGCGGGCTTGCCGTTCCTGGGCCTGCCGCAAATTCTCCTGAGTTAGGTGTGTGAGCGTGTGGAGTTTTGCGCGCAGGTCCATAATGTACTGAATTTCGTTTTTACTTTGTGAAGGTCCCTCCTCCCAATTTTCCCGCAGCACATCTAAAATGCCGCGCAGCTTACGCCCGTATAACAATTCAAACGGGGAGAACCCCGTTGAGGCTTGGGGGACCTCTCGCACTGCAAACAACAAGGGTTCGAGCCATTTATCCCAGTTAAGTGCGTCCTCACTTACGAATTTTTAAATTCTATTCTTGAGGGTGTGACTGAACCGTTCGACTAAACCGTCCGTTTATGGGTGATAAACGCTGGTGCGGATCGGCTTAATACCTAATAGCCCATACAGTTCGCTCAGTGTTCGTGACATAAACGAGGTGCCTTGGTCAGTCAGAATCTCTTTCGGGATTCCAACCCAGGAGATGACGTGGAAGAGGGCCTCCGCAATACTGCGTGCTGAGATATTGCGAAGAGGCACCGCTTCCGGGTATCGCGTTGCATAGTCCACCAGAACCAATATAAAGCGGTACCCTCGTGTTGACCGATCTAATGGCCCGACGAGATCCATCCCAATTCTTTCGAACGGGGTCTCGATTAATGGTAGGGGGCGCAAAGGCGCTTTTGGAATGGCCGCTGGATTTACTAACTGGCATTCGCGGCACGCCGTACACCACTTACGGACATCGCCGTGAATCCCCGGCCAATAGAATCGGGCCATTATCTGGGCTAGTGTCTTATCCTGCCCAAGGTGTCCAGCCATGGGATTAAAGTGAGCCGCCTGAAATACCAATTCCCGGCGGCTCTTTGGAATTAACAGCTGTGTGACTCGCTCTTTCGTCTGAGTGTCCTGCATCACTCGGTATAATCTATCCTTCATAATAGAAAAATAGGGGAAGGACGGGGTGGCGTTCGGCTGGAGCGTTTGACCATCGATTACTCTCACTTGGTCAAACGCATGTCGCAGAGTCTCGTCTCGCGATTGTTCTAATGGGAAATCCGCGAGGGATTCCCCAACAGAAAGAGGAGGAGCCGGCGGCTCCTCACTCTGTCGCGGAGATAACGTAGACAGCTCTGCGACAGCAGCTCCAGCCAAAGCGACACCAGGACCTCCCCCTGTCAAATGGCAGGACCCACTCTTTACTAGACGTGTCATTAAACCCCAAAATCCCGGCCAATCAGTCCCCAAAATTAAAGAGTGGGTAAGGCGAGGATTAACCGCCGCCTTCACTATAGATTTTTCCCCTCTGAAATATATGTGGACCGACACCAAAGGGTAGCTGTGAACATCCCCATGCACACACAACACCTTCACCCCCTGTGCTCCCCCCAATGCCTCGTCTTGCACCAGGCTTTGGCGGATCGAGGTCTGATTGCAACCCGAATCCACCAACACCTGATATGTAGCCCCTTGGACACTCACCGGTATGCAATACGCTCCGGCCCGATCGAGGGCAGCTTCTGGCGTGTCAGGGATCTGTACCACCGCGCCCACCTCCATTGCTGCGCACTGTTGTTGCAGGTGGCCCGGCTCCCCGCAGCACCAGCAAACCGGCCCGGGCTTTCCCTCTGCACCTGTGCTCTGGGGCTTACTCACCTGAGGGGGGGGAGAGACAGACACAGAAGGGAGAAATGGGAGGGCACCACGGGTGTGGCAGGCCAGCTGGGGTGGAGCCGGCCCCCGCCTCCATGGTGGGGGAATGGGGCGAGGACGGGACACAGAAGGGAGGGGAGAAAGAGAGAGAAGAGGAGAGAAGAGAAGACATCGTCGGTTGTCCTGCCGCCGGAACAGCCACCAAATGATCCTCCGCCAGTCCTACTGCCTGATCCAGCGACGCCGGGCGGTGGCACTGGACCCACTCCACGGTTCCGGCTGGTAAGCGCGCGATGAACTGCTCCAGCACCACCTGATCGATGATTCCCTCGGCGTCACGATCGTCGGCCCTCAGCCACCACCAGAAGGCGTCCCGGAGCTGCTGGCCGAACGCGAACGGCCGGCCGACTTCCTCCAACCGCAGCGCGCGGAAGCGCTGGCGCTGTTGTTCTGGTGTGCGCCCCACGCGCTGGAGGACGGCCCGGCGAAGGTCCGCGTAGGCCAGCCAGCGGTCGGCGGGGAGCTGTAGCGCGGCCAGCTGCGCCTCTCCCGTCAGGAGGGGGAGGAGGCGCGTCGCGCACTGCTCCATCGGCCACCCCGAGGCTTTGGCGACCTGTTCGAACAATGTGAGGAACGCCTCGGGGTCATCCTGCGGGCCCATCTTGGTCACGGTGAGGGGAGACGGGCCCGCGGCCGGGGCGCTGGTGGACCCCGCCGACGCGAGGAGATGCCGGAACGCCTCGCGATCTTCCTGCTGGGCCAGCACCAGGGCTTTGAAGCGCCGCTCTTGCTCCTTTCGGAGCGTGACGAGTGCCTGGTGCTGGCTTTGCTGAGCCGTGGCAAGGGCGTGGACCAGGTCCGTGAACGGGGAGGATTCCATGGGGCTGCGGGGTTGGTGCTCCACCTTTTCCCGGGTTTCGGCACCACTGTAAGCTCTCTGAGGTGTGGGTGGAGCACAGAGGATGGCAGGACAAAGCTTCAGGTACAAAATAGGCTTTTATTGCCAGACTTTTCAGTATAGCAAAAGGCTTTATTCTCATAAACACACACGCTGTGTTCTTGTCCCGGGATGAGCTCTCCTCTGCTCTCCCTCTGCCTCCTTAAATAGGGCGCAGTTACTGGGAAGACACACAAACACAGGTTAATTACAGTCAGGTGTAGTGATTCTGCCACTTACCTTCCCTGGCTCCACCCTCCTGTCACAAACTGGCGCTTGACCACGCCCCCGCTGCCACACTAAATTTTACATCAAGTCCTATGCAAAATCAGCCTGGCAGGAGTATTGGGATAGCAATGAAACAGGAAGACGTCTATATTACATTGAAAAACAGGTGAATACTGGAAGGACAGGGGTCAGGAGTCGGAGAGAAGACATCATGATCACCCGTTTAAGAATTGGACATACAGAACTTAACTATTTTCTTAACAAAATAGGTAAACACCCAACCGGAAATTGTGAATACTGTAGCCATCCGGAATCAGTAGAGCATGTAATACTTCACTGTAAGAAATACAACCCCGATTCCAAAAAAGTTGGGACAAAGTACATACCATCCATCCATCCATCCCGACCATACCTACATTCCATCCATCCATCCATCCATCCCTACATACCATCCATACCTACAACCCCGATTCCAAAAAAGTTGGGACAAAGTACAAATTGTAAATAAAAATGGAATGCAATGATGTGGAAGTTTCAAAATTCCATATTTTATTCAGAATAGAACATAGATGACATATCAAATGTTTAAACTGAGAAAATGTATCATTTAAAGAGAAAAATTAGGTGATTTTAAATTTCATGACAACAACACATCTCAAAAAAGTTGGGACAAGGCCATGTTTACCACTGTGAGACATCCCCTTTTCTCTTTACAACAGTCTGTAAACATCTGGGGACTGAGGAGACAAGTTGCTCAAGTTTAGGGATAGGAATGTTAACCCATTCTTGTCTAATGTAGGATTCTAGTTGCTCAACTGTCTTAGGTCTTTTTTGTCGTATCTTCTGTTTTATGATGCGCCAAATGTTTTCTATGGGTGAAAGATCTGGACTGCAGGCTGGCCAGTTCAGTACCCGGACCCTTCTTCTACGCAGCCATGATGCTGTAATTGATGCAGTATGTGGTTTGGCATTGTCATGTTGCAAAATGCAAGGTCTTCCCTGAAAGAGACGTCGCCTGGATGGGAGCATATGTTGCTCTAGATCCTGGATATACCTTTCAGCATTGATGGTGTCTTTCCAGATGTGTAAGCTGCCCATGCCACACGCACTAATGCAACCCCATACCATCAGAGGTGCAGGCTTCTGAACTGAGCGCTGATAACAACTTGGGTCATCCTTCTCCTCTTTAGTCCGAATGACACAGCGTCCCTGATTTCCATAAAGAACTTCAAATTTTGATTCGTCTGACCACAGAACAGTTTTCCACTTTGCCACAGTCCATTTTAAATGAGCCTTGGCCCAGAGAAGACATCTGCGCTTCTGGATCATGTTTAGATACGGCTTCTTCTTTGAACTATAGAGTTTTAGCTGGCAACGGCAGATGGCACGGTGAATTGTGTTCACAGATAATGTTCTCTGGAAATATTCCTGAGCCCATTTTGTGATTTCCAATACAGAAGCATGCCTGTATGTGATGCAGTGCCGTCTAAGGGCCCGAAGATCACGGGCACCCAGTATGGCTTTCCGGCCTTGACCCTTACACACAGAGATTCTTCCAGATTCTCTGAATCTTTTGATGATATTATGCACTGTAGATGATGATACTGTATGTTCAAACTCTTTGCAATTTTACACTGTCAAACTCCTTTCTGATATTGCTCCACTATTTGTCGGCGCAGAATTAGGGGGATTGGTGATCCCCTTCCCATCTTTACTTCTGAGAGCCACCGCCACTCAAAGAAGCTCTTTTTATACCCAGTCATGACGTATTGCCAATTGACCTAATGAGTTGCAATTTGGTCCTCCAGCTGTTCCTTTTTTGTACCTTTAACTTTTCCAGCCTGTTATTGCCCCTGTCCCAACTTTTTTGAGATGTGTTGCTGTCATGAAATTTCAAATGAGCCAATATTTGGCATGAAATTTCAAAATGTCTCACTTTCGACATTTGATATGTTGTCTATGTTCTATTGTGAATACAATATCAGTTTTTGAGATTTATAAATTATTGCATTCCATTTTTATTTACAATTTGTACTTTGTCCCAACTTTTTTGGAATCGGGGTTGTAAGAATGTGAAAGAAATGAGCTTTATAAATCTCTCAGAATGGTTAATCATCACAATTTCACTTTACCTGGTTTATTAGGGAGAGCATCAAGTCAGATGTATTATTACATTATCAAATTTCTGAAAGATTCAGAATTAGCTAAAAGAATGTGTCGTCCCCTCATAGCGCCTGTTACACACTCCAGCCCAGTCAGTGGCGGTAATGCACCTTTAAGTTGGTTTGCCAACCGCCATAAAACTTTAAAGAAGAAGAACGGCTTGCTTAAATGAAACTAAGAAAAAGAAACCTTGGAAAGTGCAGTTTATTGATAGGTATACAGGGCATTAGTACTGCGGGTTTTGCTTATCTCAAATATTCACGCAGATAATATTAACCAACGCCTCTAAATACGTTTCTTGATGGCGTATTACAAAAAAGTACATGTCTGGTAATACGATTGGTTTATTACGTGATACATTTGGATTTGTCAGGGAGCTATTTTCGTAACGTTATACTCTTTTTTTTTTGTTATTCCTGCAATCGTCGGCAAAACAGTTGTAATTTAACGTTACTGCTATAATTATCAGTCACAATGAAAGCTAATTTCAGCATATTCATCGTGTATTTAAGTGTGTTTCTTATCTGTGCCCACACTGAAAAGGTGAGTATCACACATTTTTGCATTGTAAGGGGAATACAGTGAGGACTGTATGTCTTAAGGGATCCTCCAGCGGATTTACTCTTAAACTTATGTTAAGTTAAAGTATTCGTAGATTTCAACAGTCAAGCATTCATTGTCGGAGACCAGATGATGTTCTAGAAAAATAGACTACATTATTAAAATACCAGCTGGGCCTCCCGCGGAAGTGACGTGGCTTAGTGGAAGCTTGGAGTAGCTCGGTTGTTTATATCCTCTGCTTACATCGTAGTTTTGCTAATTTTTCAAGAATTTTTATTGAATTTATAGGGTTTTAAATAAGTAAAATATGCTTCATTGCATAGCATATAAATGTCAAAATTATGCTAAAAAGAAGGACGAGAAGATATCTTTTCACTGTTTACCTGGCCAGAATCGTCCGACTATTCGCAAGAAATGGATTCATGCCATCAGAAGACCTCAAAACAATCTGCCTGAGGTGCCCTACTTATGGTCCGAACATTCTGAATCATCCTGTTCCTCGAAAGTTCGTGCGGTTTATGATGGTTGATGCCAGGGGCATTTCTAGCTATTGAAAAGACCAGGGGCGAACTCAGGTTTTCTTGGGGCTTGTATTTTTTTTAAGGTAGATTGGCGCAGATGGGTTGGGGAGGTTGACAAGAAACGTTATCATCCACATGCATTCAAAGGTTATGTCATCTTTATTACTGATTTTTGTACTGCTCTTTTTACATTTATGTAGTTCACTTAAGTTTTTGTCTCGTTATTAAAGCTAGACGGCCTTTCAATTTCATAAAATTGGTGAAATTTAGTTCCCTCTGAAATTTGGTCATTGTGATTATATTTATTTCCATAATATCTCAAAAAAGGCCATTATGTGGCTGGAAAGTTATTTAATTTGAGGGGATTCTCTAGCAAATAATGTGCATGAAATCGCTCGCTTCAAGCAGACAGAGGAAGTCTGTGTGTGCATGCGCAGGTTTACTACTTCTTTTGGGTTTTACGGCAGCTGGCATCCATAGTGTTGCATTACTGCCATCTACAGGTTTATTTTGACGGTGCACTGACATTTACATCATTCTGTCACCAAACGAACAGCTGATCTCACCACGGTGCTTGCTGATCGCTGATATTTATTAGTTTGGTCCTACGTTTCCTTTCCTTCACACCATAACATCTTTTTTCTCACTTTCTGTTACTGTAGTCGGTCTTTCACATTTCATTCGCACACTCACATCTTCCATTTTTTTCTCCTCTTTCAAATTTGTATCCCACACAATGCCTTGCATGAACGGGGAAAGCCCACCATATGATCCATGATGTAGTATCTTGAATTGGGTCATGGTGAAGCAGGAAAAAAAATAGTGGAGAATTTAGGGCCATGTGGCTCTAAATTCATTAATTGTTCTATTTTTAAAAAACCTAAAAAAATTGGAAGTCTGTGATTCAAATTCAATAGCTTTCAGTCCACTAAACAAAAATAATTGGGTGTCAGGGAAATTCTTTTTATGACCTACACTTGAAAAATCTGAAAGGCAGTCTACCTTTAAGTTATTGTCAACACCCATAATGTCTCAGGAAATTGAGGCATGTGCCGATTGACTGACTTAAATATCACGAGTAAAATTTAATAAAATATATAATTTCTCACTCGCGTATCTCTCCTTTCGGACAACAAAGACAAATTCTAAGCTACAGTGTCTTGCAAAAGTATTCATTCCCCTTGGTGTTTGTCCTGTTTTGTCACATTACTGGGAATTAAAATAGATTTTTTTTTGGGGGGGGTTAGCACCATTTGATTTACACAACATGCCTACCACTTTAAAGGTGCAATTTTTATTTTAATTGTGACACAAACAATAAGATGAGAAAACAGAAATCTGGAGTGTGCATAGGTATTGACCCCTTAAAGTCAATACTTTGTAGAGCCACCTATTGCTGCAATTACAGCTGCAAGTCTCTTGGGGTATGTCTCTATTAGCTTAGCACATCTAGCCACTGGCATTTTTGCCCATTACTCAAGGCAAAACTGCTCCAACTCCTTCAAGTTTGATGGGTTGCATTGGTGTCCAGTAATCAAATTGTGCCACAGATTCTCAATTGGATTGAGGTCTGGGCTTTGACTAGGCCATTCCAAGGCATTTAGATGTTTCCCTTTAAACCATTCCAGTGTAGCTTTAGCAGTATGTTTAGGGTTATTGTCCTGCTGGAATGTGAACCTTCGTCCCAGTCTTAAACCTCTGGCCGACTCAAATAGGTTTTTCTCCAGAACTGCCCTGTATTTAGTGCCATCCATCTATCCTTCAGTCCTGACCAGCTTTCCTGTTCCTGCAGATGAAAAACATCCCCACAACATGATGATGCCACTACCATGCTTCACTGTAGGAATGGTGTTCTCAGGGTGATGGGAAGTGTTGGGTTTGCGCCACACAATGGCGTTTCCCATGATGGCCAAAAAGTTCAATTTTAGTTTCATCTGACCAGAGACTCTTCCATGTGTTTCGGGAGTCTGCCACATGCTGTTGAGTAAACTCACTCCAAACATGTTTTCTTATTTTTTCTTTAAGAAATGGCTTTTTTTCTGGCCACTCTTCCATAAAGCCCTGCTCTGTGGAGTGTATGGCTTAAAGTGGACCTATGGACAGATACTCCCATCTCTGCTGTGGATCTTTGCAGCTCCTTCAGTGTTATCTTTGGTGTCTTTGTTGTATCTATGACTAATGCCCTCCTTGCCCGGTCTGTGAGTTTTGGTGGATGGTCTTCTCTTGTCAGGTTTATAGTAGGGCTGAAATGATTCCTTGAGTAACTCGAATAATTCAATTACTAAAAATGATCAATGCATATTTTTTTTGCATTGAGGTTTCATTTAATTCCTATCAGCTCGCTTTGTTTCACATGGATGATTATTACTGTGGCACAACAAGCTGCTGTGGATACATGATGTGAAAGACATCGGACGTGATTTAATGGCGCGGTTTGCAAAATGGAGGAAGAGGGAGAAAATGGTAAAGGGCGAGGAGAGGATCATGGGCAGAGGAAATGACAGAAAATGTCAAGTTTGGGATCATTTCAAGATAAGACAGAGCAAAACCTGTGTGGAGCGTATCTGTTGCAAAGCTGAACTAGCCTACAAAAACAGCACATTGTCAGTGCTACAACACCTCAACGGAAGGCATCCAGTCTACACATCTAGTCCACAGAACAGATCCGAGACAAGGTAACGTAAATCAATTTACGTTACGTATGATGTTCAGTAATTATGGATATATTGAATGGCTAGTTAATCAATATGGTGGCTTGTTGTTGTGTCCACACAGCATTTATTGATGTGGAAAAGTGTTTTGTGAGAAGTTAAAAATCAGATCATGATAACGTGACATTAGCTTAGCAGCTGCTAGCTGAGTAACGAGCTGATTTGCAGTTCTAGCAGACAAAAGTGTTGTGCAACAAGCAAAGGCTTACCAGATATGCCCAGTACGTGTCCACTATAATCCATACTGCTGTTATGTTAGCTGTTTCTCCAGCAGCACTTACAGTGGTGCTTGAAAGTTTGTGAACCCTTTAGAATTTTCTATATTTCTGCATAAATATGACCTAAAACATCAGATTTTCACACAAGTCCTAAAAGTAGATAAAGAGAACCCAGTTAAGCAAATGAGACAAAAATATTATACTTGGTCATTTATTTATTGAGGAAAATGATCCAATATTACATATCTGTGAGTGGCAAAACTATGTGAACCTTTGCCTTCAGTATCTGGTGTGACCCCCTTGTGCAGCAATAACTGCAACTAAACGTTTCCGGTAACTGTTGATCAGTCCTACACACCGGCTTGGAGGAATTTTAGCCCAGTCCTCTGTACAAAACAGCTTCAACTCTGGGATGTTGGTGGGTTTCCTCACATGAACTGCTCACTTCAGGTCCCTCCACACCATTTCGATTGGATTAAGGTCAGGACTTTGACTTGGCCATTCCAAAACATTAACTTTATTCTTCTTTAACCGTTCTTTGGTAGAACGACTTGTGTGCTTAGGGTCGTTGTCTTGCTGCATGACCCACCTTCTCTTGAGATTCAGTTCATGGACAGATGTCCTGACATTTTCCTTTAGAATTCACTGGTATAATTCAGAATTCATTGTTCCATCAATGATGGCAAGCCATCCTGGCCCAGATGCAGCAAAACAGGCCCAAACCGTGATACTACCACCACTATGTTTCACAGATGGGATAAGGTTCTTATGCTGGAATGCAGTGTTTTCCTTTCTCCAAACATAATGCTTCTCATTCAAACCTCATCTCATCTCATCATCTCTAGCCGCTTTATCCTTCTACAGGGTCGTAGGCAAGCTGGAGCCTATCCCAGCTGACTACGGGCGAAAGGCGGGGTACACCCTGGACAAGTCGCCAGGTCATCACAGGGCTGACACATAGACACAAACAACCATTCACATTCACACCTACGGTCAATTTAGAGTCACCAGTTAACCTAACCTGCATGTCTTTGGACTGTGGGGGAAACCGGAGCACCCGGAGGAAACCCACGCGGACACGGGGAGAACATGCAAACTCCACACAGAAAGGCCCTCGCCGGCCCCGGGGCTCGAACCCAGGACCTTCTTGCTGTGAGGCGACAGCGCTAACCACTACACCACCGTGCCGCCCCCTCATTCAAACCAAAAAGTTCTATTTTGTTCTCCTCTATCCACAAAACATTTTTCCAATAGCCTTCTGGCTTGTCCACGTTAGAGGTGTGAACCTTCACTGGTCTCACGAGTCGATTCGATTACGATTATCATGTCAACGATTCAATATCACAATGCGGCACATCAATTTTCTATATTACTTCACATGGTTTTGTTTTCATCAACAAATACAAACAGTATGATATAGGCTCCCTTTTTTGTTTAACAAAGCTTGAGTATGAACACAGCAGACAACAGTATTTATGACGCAGTGCAACAAATTTGTCAACAAATCAGAGCATTTCCTGAGTATGGTAACATCTGGAATGCAGTAGACATGAGGTAGCATTGAATTAGCAGAGGTGGAAAAACCCGGGTGCAGAAAGTAAAAACCCTGCCACATTTTTGCTCCAGCCAATTCAATGAACCAGCTGATTCTAATTACCACATCCCCTAAGCCAGGTTGATGAGCTAATTGGTGAAATCACCTGTGTTGAGAGCACAGGCAGAAGGAAAACCTAAGCAGGACTTTTACTTTGTCAATCCAGTTTTTCCACCTCTGCGAATTAGTGAATTTTATATGGTGTTTACTTATTAACGTCTCATCTCATTATCTCTAGCCTCTTTATCCTGTTCTACAGGGTCGCAGGCAAGCTGGAGCCTATCCCAGCTGACTACGGGCGAAAGGCGGGGTACACCCTCACATCACAGGGCTGACACATAGACACAAACAACCATTCACATTCACACCTACGGTCAATTTAGAGTCACCAGTTAACCTAACCTGCATGTCTTTGGACTGTGGGGGAAACCGGAGCACCCGGAGGAAACCCACGCGGACACGGGGAGAACATGCAAACTCCACACAGAAAGGCCCTCGCCGGCCCCGGGGCTCGAACCCAGGACCTTCTTGCTGTGAGGCGACAGCGCTAACCACTACACCACCGTGCCGCCCCCTCATTCAAACCAAAAAGTTCTATTTTGTTCTCCTCTATCCACAAAACATTTTTCCAATAGCCTTCTGGCTTGTCCACGTTAGAGGTGTGAACCTTCACTGGTCTCACGAGTCGATTCGATTACGATTATCATGTCAACGATTCAATATCACAATGCGGCACATCAATTTTCTATATTACTTCACATGGTTTTGTTTTCATCAACAAATACAAACAGTATGATATAGGCTCCCTTTTTTGTTTAACAAAGCTTGAGTATGAACACAGCAGACAACAGTATTTATGACGCAGTGCAACAAATTTGTCAACAAATCAGAGCATTTCCTGAGTATGGTAACATCTGGAATGCAGTAGACATGAGGTAGCATTGAATTAGCAGAGGTGGAAAAACCCGGGTGCAGAAAGTAAAAACCCTGCCACATTTTTGCTCCAGCCAATTCAATGAACCAGCTGATTCTAATTACCACATCCCCTAAGCCAGGTTGATGAGCTAATTGGTGAAATCACCTGTGTTGAGAGCACAGGCAGAAGGAAAACCTAAGCAGGACTTTTACTTTGTCAATCCAGTTTTTCCACCTCTGCGAATTAGTGAATTTTATATGGTGTTTACTTATTAACGTCTCATCTCATTATCTCTAGCCTCTTTATCCTGTTCTACAGGGTCGCAGGCAAGCTGGAGCCTATCCCAGCTGACTACGGGCGAAAGGCAGGGTACACCCTGGACAAGTCGCCAGGTCATCACAGGGCTGACACATAGACACAGACAACCATTCACACCTACAGTCAATTTAGAGTCACCAGTTAACCTAACCTGCATGTCTTTGGACTGTGGGGGAAACCGGAGCACCCGGAGGAAACCCACGCGGACCCGGGGAGAACATGCAAACTCCACACAGAAAGGCCCTCGCCGGCCACGGGGCTCGAACCCGGACCTTCTTGCTGTGAGGCGACAGTGCTAACCACTACACCACCGTGCCACCCACTTATTAACGTATTAAATATTGTTAAATAATGTAAACAAATTTTGACCATTTGGCCTACATTAAATAAACAAATGAATAGTAGGCATAGTCTACCTATCGTGTTTCATAATATCAAAATATAAACAGAAAATATGACCATTACAACAGAAATAGTAAATAAATAAACTTATTGTTTGAATATGGTCAAGTATCAAAAACAAACCATTCTGCAGTGCTACTCTAAATAAAAGCTATAATATAAAATAAGAGCACTGGGCACAGGGCACTTCCTGAAAGTGCAAAACATTAAGTTTCAGCATTTGGGAAGTTGTAAGTTTTTATGTGAGCGGCACAGTGGTGTAGTGGTTAGCGCTGTCGCCTCACAGCAAGAAGGTCCGGGTTCGAGCCCCGTGGCCGACGAGGGCCTTTCTGTGCGGAGTTTGCATGTTCTCCCCGTGTCCGCGTGGGTTTCCTCGAGGTGCTCCAGTTTCCCCCACAGTCCAAAGACATACAGGTTAGGTTAACTGGTGACTCTAAATTGACCATAGATGTGAATGGTTGTCTGTGTCTATGTGTCAGCCCTGCGATGACCTGGTGACTTGTCCAGGGTGTACCCCACCTTTCACCCGTAGTCAGCTGGGATAGGCTTCAGCTTGCCTGCAACCCTGTAGAACAGGATAAAGTGGCTAGAGATAATGAGATGAGAAGTTTTTATGCAAGAATACCAGTTAATCTGCATGCTCTGGTTTGAGAGCGGATATTTTTGCAGTGACCACTTCTCCTGCAGTAGAGAAAACACGCTCTGCAGATACACTTGTGCCAGGGATACACAAGTATCGTTTCGACAGCCGAGAGAGGAGGGGAGATGTGACCTCATGTACCCGCCACCAGTTCAAGGGATCCTCAGGCCGAGGCAGGAATGAGGCTTTGCAGTATTCGTTCAGTTCCTCTTCAGCTATGACATAGGGGGTCTTAGGTTCTACTGTACCTTCAGTATCACAGGAGGACTGTCCCAGCAAACTCACTAGCAGCGATGAGGCCTTTCTTTTGGGAGCACATGGACTGCCTTCCATTGGTGTTTCTTCTTGCACAGTTCCTGTTCCCTCAGGTGCTTCAACCACTTTTGTCCTCCTGATCAGAATACACTCATTCTGTGTTGGACCAAAAAAATAGAAAATAGAAAAAAGCATTAATTTAGCAGATGGTATACTCAGTCAATGCAACAACTCACACCTATTAAGTGTTTTTATTCAATCCTAAACCTTTTATATATTTAACAATAAACATGATGAAATTACCTTAAAGGATGCTGCCTCCTCAGTCACTCCTTTGTATGCATCCAGTCTTTCCTCCTCTGTCAGAAAGGGCAAACCCTTAAAGTGAGGATCCAGGGCAGAGGCTGTTAAAAGCATCTTTTTCTCTGCCTCAGTGCTGTACCTGTTCATGAGATCTGTTCTGACAGCATTCTTGATCTCGTGAATCATGAGTGAGTCTCTGATGGGGTCTGTCATGTTTTGGAGAAGTTGTGCGATGAGAGGAGCAATCAGAGAGATGGCTGGATTACACTCTTCAGACATCAGCGTAGTCGCATCCTTCAGTGGTTTTAGGGCGCTCAGAGTGTCCTCTGTATTTGAAATGTCTGTCTCATTGAGTGTGTAGAGGTCTGCCTCTCCCCTTTGAACTTCTGGTGACCGCAAGGTGGCACAAATTGCAGGCTGCTTTTCCAAGAACCGCTGGATCATGTCGTAGGAACTGTTCCACCTTGTTGAAACATCAGCCAGCAGTTTTTGATTTTTCAATCCCAGGCATGTCTGGTTCACTTTCAAATGGTGGCTTGCTGTGGTGAAAGAATGTGGATATACGTCGGATTCTTCCCAGAAGCCTGGCGAGCGTGGTCGCTTTAAGCGCCCGCTGGGACCCGAGGTTCAGGGTATGGGCGAAGCATCTTGCATGCTGGAAGTTTCTGACTTGAGCTGCTATGACCATGTTTGAAGCATTGTCCGTCACAAGCACCAGTATTTATATATCAGTGCAATCTGTGTACATACAGAACCAAAACAATTCTGTTTGTACTATTTTAAGTGCAATCCGTGTACATATAGAACCATGCAATAGATTTGTTTATATTCTGTTTATACCATTTTACCAGTGCAACTCTATACTTGACTATTTAATTTTATACTTTATTTGTTCTCCCCCTTTTTTCCCTTCTTTTTTCTTTCTATAGCTCATAATGAGTCAAAAGCACCTTCATTTTCGTTGTACCTTTGGAAAAGTGACAAAGACTTATCTTATATTTGTCCAATAGTTGCCATTCCTCCACAACACGTGAGAGTAGCTCCGCCAGGTGTGCACCCGTGTGAGCCTCCTAAACAGCTCTCATCTGCAGCACATGGGACATAATTTGCCAGTCCTTGCTAATATAATGTGCCGTCACAGTAACATAAGATTCTTTTGCCACCGAAGTTCATGAATCACACGTTATTGCTACCTGACTAGCTTTGCTCATTGACGCCATTATGTTAGCTTTGGTTTCACAGTAGAGAGCAGGTATTACCTTTTGTGTAAAGTGGCTATGCGACGGCATCTCGTATCGCGGCTCCAGTGTCCTTAATAGGTGTTGAAACCCGGCGTTGTCCACGACGGAATACGGCCGTAAATCCTTTGCTATAAAGGTTCCCACAGCATGGGTTATTTTCTTCCCTTTATCCGAGTTGGGTGGTATTGTTGACAGGGTCACATCAATTCTTGATTGCGCTGGGTCTGACTTTTTTCCCGGGCTGGTGGTGTTAGCAACTCAGGATGGAAACGGCTAACGTGATTTCTTAAGTTGGTGGTGTTCCTGACATATTTAATTTTTGTGTGACAGGCTTTACACACCGCATGTGACTTGTCCAGTTCGCGCTTCCCAGTCAGCTTGTAGAATCCAAAATGTGTCCATATATCGGCTTTGAAAATATTTGGTGCGTTTTTAAATCAACCTCGCGACCTCTCTCCGCCATTTTTTGCTATCACGTATGCGACGAATGACGCCATCACGTTATAATCAATTATGGTCCCCACTGCATCAATGCTGAATTGTCCACATCTCGATGCATCGATTATATGATTAATTTAAACACCCCTAGTCTACGTGATCTTTAGCAAACTGCAGACGAGCAGCAATGTTCTTTTTGGAGAGCAGTGGCTTTCCCCTTGCAACCCTGCCATGCACACCATTGTTGTTCATTGTTCTTCTGATGGTGGACTCATGAACATTACCCAATGTGAGAGAGGCCTTCGGTTGCTTAGAAGTTACCCTGGGGTCCTTTGTGACCTCGCCGGCTATTACATGCCTTGCTCTTGGAGTGATCTTTGTTGGTCGACTACTCCTGGGGAGGGTAACAATGGTCTTGAATTTCCTCCAATTGTACACAATCTGTCTGACTGTGGATTGGTGGAGTCCAAACTCTTTAGAGATGGGTTTGTAACCTTTTCCAGCCTGATGAGCATCAACAACACGTTTTCTGAGGTCCTCAGAAATCTCCTTTTGTTCAAGCCATGATACACTTCCATAAACGTGTGTTGTGAAGATCAGACTTTGATAGATCCCTGTTCTTTAAATAAAACAGGGTGCCCACTCACACCTAATTGTCATACCATCGATTGAAAACACCCGATTCTAATTTCACCTTCAAATTAACTGCTAATCCTTGAGGTTCACATACTTTTACCACTCACAGATATGTAATATTGGATCATTTTCCTCAATAAATAAATGACCAAGTAGAATATTTTTGTCTCATTTGTTTAACTGGGTTCTCTTTATCTACTTTTAGGACTTGTGTGAAAATCTGATGTTGTTTTAGGTCATATTTATGCAGAAATATAGAAAATTCTAAAGGGTTCACAAACTTTCAAGCACCACTGTACACTTATTGCACATTCGTTGTTTCACCCCTCTCTCGCACGTGCGCGCGCACACACACCTACCCACACACACCTCACATTGATGCATAAAATATACAAGAGAGCAGAATATCAGGTAGTGGAAGTAGCAATTGGAGCCAAAAATGTACCAATCCAATACAGCAGGTATATTCATTATAGTCTGATTGTAGTGATCAGGGTCAGCAGTTGTAGGTTGTAGACTGTATCTTACAGTTTGATATTTAAGCTGAGTAAGAGAGATCAATCATAATTATTTAATCTCTTTTTCAGTAAATCCATCGTATGGACAGCTTTGTTCGGACAGCCGCATCATGTTCAACTGAGCAAGCAGCCGAGTTCACAGACAGCATTTTGAACATGATTGTCACAGACGTGCCCGCTGTCCATGGTTGAAGATGAAGGCTTCCGGAAGATGAGTTCCACTTTCAATCCCCGGTGCACGCTTCCTTCAAGAACCTACTTCATGAAAATGGTGGAGAAAAAACATGAATAAATCATCGACAAGTTGAAGAAGAGGCTTAAGGAGACTGACATTGCACTCACAATTGACACTTGGACAAGCATTGCTACAGAGGCATATCTGGGTGTGATGTGTCACTTTCTTGGGAGAGATTGGGAAATGGAGTTGTACAGCCTGACAACAATGCCCCTTGAAGAGAGAGACACAGCTGCAAATATTGCACAGTGGATTGAGGACTGTATTGCCAAATTTGACATTTCACCAGAGAAAATCAAAGCTGTTGTTCACGACAATGGAACTAATGTTGTAGCAGCAATGAAGATTTTGGCAGAAAAGCATGGATGGGTGTCAGTGCGATGTGCAGGTCACACCTTAAACTTGGTTGTGCAAAGCGCTCTGAAGAACAACCAAGCTATCACTAAGTGTGTGGCTGCTGCAAGAAGCCTGGTTGAACACTTTTTAAAAAGAGCGAACTGGCATGCACCATGCTAAAGGACAAGCAGCACCAAATGGGTACACTGCAATATATGCTGGTGCATGATATAAGTACCTGCTGGAATAGTACTTACCACATGTTATCCAGGCTGCTGGAACAGAGGTGGCCAATAACTGCTGCACTCTCGGACCCAGCAGTGACTCCGAGAGGTAAACACTTTTTTTTTTTTCTTGGCCTCAAGCCTGAACAATGGAACCTGATTGATGAGCTGAGCCAGGCCCTTGAGCTATTTGAAGGAGCTACAGTGTTTGAGCGGGCAACAATGTTACCCTCTCTGCACTTCCACAGCTAGGCAAAGCCTTAAGAAGTCTACACAGAATTCAACTTTTGAGACTGTACCAGTAATGTCATACCAGGCTCATGTGGCAGAAAAATCACCTCCAGATGACAAGGACTAACTGTGTTTCATCCTGACTCTCCAAACACTGTCTTAATTGCTGCTGCTGTAGATCCCAGGTTTAAAAACTCAAGTTCCTGTCTGCAGATGATGCATTCAAGGTCAAAAGCACAGTACAAACCGTGTCACTTGCTGTCAAAAAGGAAGGGAGGTGTGAAAACGGAGCCTCCAGTACAGCACAAGACAACCCAGTAAAGTATGCCAAGGTTCCTCGACAACATACTGGGATCATCAGACCCCACCAGTACCAGTGATAGAGGATGAGGGGCAGCAGATAAACCAAACTGTGCAGAAGGAGGTCTTGATGTATTTTGGAGAACATCCCCGTCCAAGAAGGAGAATCTGCTGTCATGGTGGAAAACAAATGCAGCATGCTTTCCAACTCTGACAAAGCTGGCAAAGTCTTTGCTGTGTATTCCAGCAACATCCACACCATCAGAGCACCTGTTTTCTGCAGCAGGAAACATTGTATCGAAGCGCAGGGCAAGCCTCGGTTCGGAGCATCTTGATGTGCTCACTTTTTTTTTTTCTTCATTGCAACCACCTGCTTCTTTTAAAGACTTGTGTGTGCACACATTTTTTGTGTGTACACACACCAGTATGTAGAGAGACATTAAAGGAGGAGTATTCTCTTGAATGGCAGCACAGTGGTGCAAGTGGTTAGCACTGTTGTCTTTCAGCAAGAAGGTTCTGGGTTCAAGCCCAGTGGCCGATGGGGGGCCTTTCTGTGAGGGATTTGTATGTTCTCCCTGTGTCTGCATGGGTTTCCTCCGGGTGCTCCAGTTTCTCCCATAGTCCAAAGACGTATGGTTAGGTTAACTGGCTACTCTAAATTGTCCGTGTGTGTGAAAATGATTGAGAGGAGAAAACCTCTATAACCTAGTAGAAGGCAATGGGAAACCACTACTGTAATGTTCCTTAGACACTTTGATGGCTGAAGCTGTCAGAGTGGCCACATCACTGTAGTGGTATTATATGTTGGTTTTGTAAAAGCAGAAAAAGAAATTGTATGTTAGGACTCTTGTTCCAAGTTTTTAGCCACTCATTTTTTTCCTCTTACAAATACCACAAAAAAACTGGCATTAAGCTACATTTAAGCTTTAGACATAATGTAAGGCAGAAACTGTCTTATATGTTTAAAAAAAAATTTTGCAGCACGAAGTCTCATGTCTGATCCAGTTTCTGTTAGTGACTGCTAAAGCTGAGCAAGCACACTTTGCATTTTGTCTGCGACAACACAGTCTAGTTCCAGCTTATGCTTTCTGTTTAGCATCTTTGTGGCATTTATATGCTATACAATGAGGCATACTTATTTTAAAACTGATAAATCTGGTAAAGTTGAGTTCAGTTGGTTGGGTTTAGTGCCTGAACTGATGATCGCATCATCAGTTTTTCTTTGGCTAATCAGACACAAGGTACGCCACCACTCTTGCCAGAGCGGTTGGGGGTTAGATGCCTTGCTCAAGGGCACTTAAGCCAATCCTGCTGGTCCAGGGAATCAAACCAGCAACCTTTTAGTCCCAAAGCTGTTTCTCTAACCATTAGGCCATGGCTTCCCCAAATTTGGTAAAAATACCCATAAAACTAACAAAACTACGATGTAAATGGAGAATATAAACAGCTGAGTTACTCCAAGCGACCACTACCTGATGTCATCGCATATATCACCACCGCAGGAAGCCCATCTGGCATTTTAAAGAAAATTAATTTTTCTTGAATGCTATTTGGTCTTTGAAAATGAAAGTTTGATTTTTTAAATCTGTGACGACTACTTTTAAAGATGATTTTTTGGGGGGGGGCTTTTTTCACCTTTATTGGATAGGACAGTGTAGAGACAGGAAATGAGCGGGAGAGAGAGACGGGGAGGGGTCGGAATCGAACCCGGGTCCCCGGATTTATGGTATGGCGCCTTCTCCACGACGCCCCCATCTGTGACTACTTTTACTTAAAATAAGTTTGAGAATAAATCTGCTGGAGGATCCCTTTAAGGATTCTTTCTTGGGGACTTTTAACCTTGAGTTTTCCTATGCTTCGCTGCTTCCTTCCGGTGAGGATACTGATATTTTGCCAAGCAAGTCGTGATTTTTGTTGACTTGTTGCCTCTTCTATTACCTCTGTATTTTCCTTGATGTATTTTTCTAGGTTCTCCTTATATGCTTTAGTAAGTTCTTTAGCTCTGTTGAATTGTGCTACATCGCCCCTTGTTTCTTTTCTTATTTTTGCCTCATACGTAAGCTTCTTTTAATGTGGTTCTTCTGGATATTACTACTTCTGATTCCCAAGAAATTTTTGTATTTGCTCTCTTCTTCACAGGAATGTTTTTTTTTTTTTTTTGCTGTTTGTGTGTACGCTTTGATGATATTCTCAAAGATGGTATTTGCAGTATGTAGTGAAAATTCATTATGTCTGATTATTATAACTATTCTTTAAGTTCATTTCTTAAGACACGTATTTTTTCGTATGTTACCTCATTTGTTGACAGTTTCGGCGAACACTTCCGCCTTCTTCAAAACAGTCACCAGATGTCGAGTGGTGACGTGCCTTATCAGCTGATGTTACTCTATGGAGGCGTGAACGTCCCGCCCAATTTGACAGGTAGTCCACGCCTCCTGCTGTCAGAAGAAGAAGAAGGCGGAAGTGTTCGCCAAAACTGTCAACAAACGAGGTAACATACGAAAAAATACGTGTCTTAAGAAATGAACTTAAAGAATAGTTATAATAATGGTATTTGCAGTGTTTTCATCAGTTTGCAGCTCAAGAGATTTAAATTTGTTCTTCACATCCACAGCATACTTTTATTTTGCTGTTTGACATGAGCGTACTCCAGTCATAGTGAGGAAGTTTTTGTTTCTTACCTTTGTTTGCCCTCAAGCTTAATTTAAAAGTGACTGTAACTGGTCTGTGATCAGAAGCAATCGGAAAGAATGTACAGGGTTCCTGCGGGGTCTAAAAAAGTCTAAAATTCAGTTAAAATTTAGGCCTTAAAATGTCTAAAAAACACACATTTTCATCCCAGGTCTAAAATTCTTACATCCGCTCAGTCCGTTCCTAGAAGTGCCTGCAAAACATTAACAAAAAATCTGCCGGTTGCGTTGTTGTCTGCCTGCTAAAAAACTTCAATCACCGATGATTGCGGCAAGTATGCAACGGTCCAGTTTGTCCACTACGCCTACCGTAGTTCTACCTTCTAAGTTCCTGCCGAGTTTATGCAGTCTGTGGCAGTCAGAGAAGGTTAGCGGTTGTGTTGGCAGTGCGATGAAGAGTGTGGATAGCGCGTCGAATAATAGTGAGTAAAGAGGTTCACATACTTTTGCCACTCACAGATATGTAATATTGGATCATTTTCCTCAATAAATAAATGACCAAGTATAATATTTTTGTCTCATTTGTTTAACTGGGTTCTCTTGATCTACTTTTTGGACTTATGTGAAAATCTGATGTTTTAGGTCATATTTATGCAGAAATATAGAAAATTCTAAAGGGTTCACAAACTTTCAAGCACCGCCGTAAGTATGAAAAACGAGAATGTTCTGCGAGCAATAGGCTGAAGCAGCTGTGTTGGGCTGGAACGGTTGGTTAAATAGCCGCTCACATTAGCGCGGAGAGCTTTCACACTGTAGACAATCTTAGCGTGCACATTACATGTCGTCAACGTTACCATGACAACATGGAGCGCATGAGTCCAGTCAGCATATTCAGCTTTCTAACAGTGCTCTTTTTTTTTTAAATATATTATTCTCTCCCCAATGGTGTGTCTTTCCTGGCTTTATTATTTAGTATTTATTAATGTTGCATTCATATTTTGCAATGATTTTACACCTCTGTCTCAAATGGCCCGTTTGCTCTGCTACTGCTTAAAAACCTGCTGTCTCCCTTGTATACCTCTCGCAAGGTATGACTTGATTTCATTGGTAAATCGCTGCCGCCTTGCGTGAGTTTGCTGTTTAACTGGAAGCAAGTGTGCTACAGGGCTACTACGTATGTTTTAACTATTAGTTTTAAAAGATGTGTATGCATTTTTACTGTTAATATGGTTGAAATGGTTGCTACAGCAAGTGGAGGTCTGTGATGCTGTGGTTTGCAGCATGGGGTTCACATGAGCAATCAAGAAAGTCATCATCTGACAACAGTGCATTATATAATAACGCTGTTTTATTACCAGAACACCACTAACCAAAAGTTTAAATTAGTTCTGTTGCAGTTTGGGGAAAAAACCAAACCCCTACAGACTGCATTTACTGCACAAATGCCCTTTATCACTCTATTGTCTTGTACTTTTGTTGCTATGTGACATAATGTACTAATGTTGTACTAATGTTGCCATATGACATAAATAAGCACACAATCAGTTTGTATCCCTGATAGTCAGTTTACCAATACAAATGACTTTGTTTTGAGAATTGAACTCGATTGTCTTTTTTTGGGAAGGGCGGGGGTAGGGCAGGTTGTAATGCTTCGTGTTGGTCTAAAAAAATTTTCATAATGGTCTTAAAAAGTCTAAAAAAGGTCTAAAATTTAACTTACTGAATCCTGCAAGAACCCTGATGTATCATAAGCTTCACAATTTTTTGCATGGTTTCTCCATTTGTTATTAGTGAGAATAGTCAATTTGAGCTTTTACTCCATTTGAGTACGTAAAAGTCCATAATTTCCCTTATTTTTTTTTCCTTTTCTTCTGGAATCTGTAGTTGAGGACATGTAAATTACATTCCCTTGCAAAATAAGGTAATAATAATAAGTATTTGCCATTTCTATTTGTGGTCTTGTGGAAGCTGAAACCTTTATCTATTGAACTTATCTTGGCATTCATATCTCCTGCAACAATAATAAAATTAAGCTTTCGTACTTCTTTAACATCATCGCTTAAGGTCTCATAAAAATTTGCAACCATGTCCTCCTCTGCTGTGTTTGTTGGACTATAGCAGGAGATGATTTTAACTTGTGGATTACCATGGAAGTTTGCAATGATGATCCTGTCATTAATAGATTCGATGTTGAGTAAAGCTTTCATGGTTAATGGATCAAAAATAAACTCTACTCCACCTATAAGAGGCATTTGAGGTGTTTTTCCTAGATGAACTAGTCACTAAATTATATCCCTTTCCTCAATCTTTCCACTTTAATGTGCCTTCATAGAATGAGTTTATGTTCTTGAATACAGAGATCATCTATACAATATCTTTCAGATAGTGCTGTTATTTTTCCTAGCTTGTCTCCATCTCGTAATGTTCTTGCATTGAATGTTTTATTTTCAGTTGTTTTTTACATTTGATTAAAGCAGTTTTTTGATCAGTAGCTTACTTAACATGTCCAGCCTGATCAAACACCGCTAAATGCGGTCCATGTTTAGCCGTGTGATGACTGATGCGGAATAAAGGTTTTTCTGATTGAATAGTCATTTTTGTTTATTTTGAATATGGGATATATGAAAGTTTACCTTTTTGAATTAAATTACAAAAAAAATGAACTTTTTCACAATATTCTAATTGTTTGAGATACACGAGTGTATTCTTTTGCTGTTAACTGAATAATACTTTACATTTCTTCTATATAAATGTGATTACAATAAATTTGAGTTAAAATTCCAAAATAAATTAAATTTTACTGTTTTTTTTTTAAAGATGACTAATATGGAATACTGCTTGCACACCTTTTCATCTGTAATTTTGAAAGTTTAGTTTTCAGATTTTTAGTCAGTGCATTTTATTTCCACATATCTTAATATTACAGTGTGAAAATTTCATGAGGTATCCTCATCTGATTCAGAAGATATAGCCTGTTGATCAAGACCACCGTTTCGGTGAATTGGTGGGGGCTATGGAGACTACAACAGTGTATATTTTTTTCCACAGAATAAAAAAAGAAAGATTTAAAGGTATAACTAGATATATTTTATTAGAAATATGATGAAATACAATTTGTATGGCAATGAGCACAGAATCAAATATCTTTTCTAACGAAGAAACGCCTAACGAAGAATTGGGGGCTACAGAGACTACACTTCTCAATTACTACTCGGTGCAATTACTTCAAGTCTGTAATGAAGGCATTTTTATACCTTTACTTCTCATGGTAATTATAAAAACATTATGGGAAATTCTTTAACCCTGATTAAACCCCGAGTTTAGAGAGGGCTATGGAGACTACATTGTTTTTCCATTATCCCAGTGAACATTTTCAATGAACGCTGAAAGGTGTCGGTGCCTTACAGTCAACAATTTTTTTTTTCTGTGCATTATTCCTACTTACAGTTAGGTCCATAAATATTTGGACGGAGACATTTTTCTAATTTTGGTTCTGTACATTACCACAATGAATTGTGAACAAAACAATTCAGATGCAGTTGAAGTTCAGACTTTCAGCTTTAATTCAGTGGGTGGAACAAAATGATTCCATAAAAATGTGAGGAACTAAAGCATTTTTTAAACACAATCCCTTCATTTCAGGGGCTCAAAAGTAATTGGACAAATTAAATAATTGTAAATAAAATGTTCATGTCTAATACTTGGTTGAAAACCCTTTGTTGGCAATGACTGCCTGATGTCTTGAACTCATGGACATCACCAGACGCTGTGTTTCCTCCTTTTTAATGCTCTGCCAGGCCTTTACTGCAGTGGTTTTCAGTTGCTGTTTGTTTGTGGGCCTTTCTGTCTGAAGTTTAGTCTTTAACAAGTGAAATGCATGCTCAATTGGGTTGAGATCAGGTGACTGACTTGGCCATTCAAGAATATTCCACTTCTTTGCTTTAATAAACTCTGGGTTGCTTTGGCTTTATGTTTTGGGTCATTGTCCATCTGTATTATGAAACGCCGACCAATCAGTTTGGCTGGATTTGAGCACACAGTAGATCTCTGAATACCTCAGAATTCATCCGGCTGCTTCTGTCCTGTGTCACATCATCAAGAAACACTAGTGACCCAGTGCCACTGGCAGCCATGCATGCCCAAGCCATCACACTGTCTCCGCCGTGTTTTACAGGTGTGGTATGCTTTGGATCATGAGCTGTACCACGCCTTCGCCATACTTTTTTCTTTCCATCATTCTGGTAGAGGTTGATCTTGGTTTCATCTGTCCAAAGAATGTTCTTCCAGAACTGTGCTGGCTTTTTTAGATGTTTTTTAGCAAAGTCCAATCTAGCCTTTTTATTCTTGAGGCTTATGAGTGGCTTGCACCGTGCAGTGAACCCTCGGTATTTACTTTCATGCAGTCTTCTCTTTATGGTAGATTTGGATATTGATACGCCTACCTCCTGGAGAGTGTTGTTCACTTGGTTGGCTGTTGTGAAGGGGTTTCTCTTCACCATGGAAATTATTCTGCGATCATCCACTACTGTTGTCTTCTGTGAGTGTCCAGGTCTTTTTGCATTGATGAGTTCACTAGTGCTTTCTTTCTTTCTCAGGATGTACCAAACTGTAGATTTTGCCACTCCTAATATTGTAGCAATTTCTCGGATGTTTTTTTTTCTGTTTTCGCAGCTTAAGGATGGCTTGTTTCACCTGCATGGAGAGCTCCTTTGACCGCATGTTTTCTTCACAGCAAAATCGTCCAAATGCAAGCACCACACCTCAAATCAACTCCAGGCCTTTTATCTGCTTAATTGAGAATGACATAACAAAGGACTTGCCCACACCTGCCCATGAAATAGCCTTTGAGTCAATTGTCCAATTACTTTTGGTCCCTTTAAAAACAGGGTGGCACATGGAGCTGAAACTCCTAAACCCTTCATCCAATTTTAATGTGGATACCCTCAAATGAAAGCTGAAAGTCTGGACTTTATGTCCATGTCCATTATATAACTATAACCTGAATATGTTTCAGTAAACAGGTAAAAAAACCAAAATTTGTGTCAGTGTCCAAATATATATGGACCTAACTGTATATAGAGATTGAAACTACCAAAATGGATACTATTAAAAGAATCAGTGATTGAATTTTTGGGTTCCTTTTTGAGAACACTGACCAAAAATGTCATTTGGCATAACGACGGACACATTATTAAAGAACTGCAAAATTTTTGCCAGGTGATAAATGGCTCCTTTATATGCATATATTAAATTAAGCAGAGATACTACATTATCATTTCATATCAATCTTATAGCACAAAATACACTAGAAATGTGGGATTTTTTTATGTTGTATAGTTCAATGTACAGTGGAACAGTAGAACATGCCAAAACAGCCCTAAAATGGACCAAAAAGGCATAAAAAAATGAAAGAATCAACATGGAAACAAAATTTTAAGTGTTCTTGGTGGTGATCCGATGACACTAATGTCATCGGATATATATATAAGTTTAATGCAAGAAACTTGACATTTTTTTTTTTTTAAATACACCTGCATAACATCTTATTTCTCCAAATGTGTACCCTGAGTGAAAAAATGCTGAATGCATGTACAGCTCTGGAAAAAAAACAAAAGAGACCACTGCAAAATTTCAGTTTCTCTGGTTTTACGATGTGTAGGTATGTGTTTGGGGCGGCACTGTGGTGTAGTGGTTAGCGCTGTCGCCTCACAGCAAGAAGGTCCGGGTTCGAGCCCCGTGGCCGGCGAGGGCCTTTCTGTGCGGAGTTTGCATGTTCTCCCCGTGTCCGCGTGGGTTTCCTCCGGGTGCTCCAGTTTCCCCAACAGTCCAAAGACATGCAGGTTAGGTTAACTGGTGACTCTAAATTGACCGTAGGTGTGAAGGTGAGTGTGAATGGTTGTCTGTGTCTATGTGTCAGCTCTGTGATGACCTGGCGACTTGTCCAGGGTGTACCCCGCCTTTCGCCCGTAGTCAGCTGGGATAGGCTCCAGCTTGCCTGCGACCCTGTAGAACAGGATAAAGCGGCTAGAGATGATGAGATGAGGTATGTGTTTGAGGAACATGAACGTTTTTGTTTTATTCCATAAACTACTGACATTTCCCCAAATTCCACATAAAAATATCATCACTTAAAGTATTTAATTGCAGAAAATGACAACTGGTCAAAATAAAAAAAGATGAAGTGTTTTCAGACCTTGAATAATGCATAGAAATCAATATCATATTCAGTTTTAAACAACACAATACTAATGTTTGAACTTGGGATAAGTTCAGAAATTAGTATTTGGTGGAATAACCATGACATTTAATCACAGCTTTCATGTGTCTTGGCATACACTCTACCAGTCTTTCACATTGCTCTTGGGTGACTTCATGCCTCTCCTGGTGCAAAATTTCAATCAGCTCAGCTTTATTTGATGATTTGTGACGATTCCTGTTCCTTTTGATCACATTCAATGGTTTTCGATGGGGTTCAGGTCTGGAGATTGGGCTGGCCATGACAGGGTCTAGCATGATCAGTGACAATCTCCACACGGAACTAGACTTGGACTTGGACAACCTTTATTGTCATTCACTATGCAACCAGTGTACACAGAATGAAATTTCGTTGCAATTTGGCTCAGCACAGAATTAAATATGAAATTATGCAGCAGCAAAAATATTATAAAGTGACCTGTGGAATTAGGAATTGTTCAAGTATAAATAGAAGTTTAGAGTTTGGATTTGGAGTTCAGCAGTCTGGTGACCTGGGGGAAAAAGCTGTTACAGAGCTACTCTGGCAGCTATGCACTGGGCGTTAATGTGGACAGGGAGTGGAGTATGTCCAAATGTAGAACATTTGCATGGTGGTACGTCGTTGCTGTCACGTGGAGATAACGAGAAAATTAAACAAAAATTTTCAAGATTGACAAGCCTTTTTTATTAGTGTAGCGGCAACTTTTACAGGCATGTCAGCAATATTGTGGGCGTAGCGGTAAGGAAAAATTGTGTATCAGAAACTTTGTCCTGCTGGAAAACCCAATCCTCAGAGTTAGGGAACATTTGTCAGAGCAAAAGGAAGCAAATTTTCTTCCAGGATATCCTTGTACATGGCTTGATTCATGTGTCCTTAACAGACAAAAATCTGCTCCATTCCAGTCTTGCTGAAGCACCCCCAGATCATCACTGATCCTCCACCAAATTTCACAATGGGTGCGAGACACTGGTTTTTTGGCCTCTTCAGATCTCCATCTAACCATTAGATGATCAGGTGATGGGAAAAGCTGAAAATTGGACTAATCAGCAAAGATGACCTTACTCCAGTCCTCTACGGTCCAATCTTTATGGTCTTTAGCAAACTTCCGCCTGACTCTTCTTTGCTTCTCACTGATAAAGGGCTATTTTCTAGCTTTGCATGACTTCAAACCTGCCCGGAGGAGCCTGTTTTGAATTGTCTTCGCCGTGTACTTAATCCCAGCTGCCATTTGCTGTTCTTTTTGTAGGTCACTTGATATCATTGTACGGTTGTTGAGTGACATTCCAGTGTTTCCCCTAAGTTTACTGGTTTGGGGGGGAGGCGTGCTGGATTGTCACCTCCTCCCCACAGCTCCTATTACAGAGCATTTGGATCTGAACAAACGGTTAAAGGAGTCATATTTAAGTCTTCACATTTTTTAAATTTTATTTATTTATTTTTACAACAGAACAATTATTTTACAACAATGTGTTTTGCAATAGAACGTTTCATTGACCAGTCTTTTTTCACAAGTATTTACAATAATATTTTTTATTACAGTAGAACTTTTTTAAACATATAAAGGCAATTCCATTAAAAAAGGTTAGCTTAGGACACACTGTTTTGAGCTCTTTCATCAGTCTTTTGTTGCTACAATGGATTTTCCTGGGTGTTTGGAAGAACATTTCCAGTGCCTCTCAGTACGGGAAGTCTGTCACTCTGGCTCATTTATCGTGATCCGCATACAGGCTGCAAGATGGCCCCCTTCAGCTTATTGTGGATGTTTGTCTTGACCTACAAATACAGTGGGGTAAAAAAGTATTTAGTCAGCCACCAATTGTGCAAGTTCACCCACTTAAAAAGATGAGAGAGGCCTGTAATTTTCATCATAGGTACACTTCAACTATGAGAGACAGAATGGGGGGGAAAGAATCCAGGAAATCACATTGTAGGATTTTTAATGAATTAATTGGTAAATTCCTCTGTAAAATAAGTATTTGGTCACCTACAAACAAGCAAGATTTCTGGCTCTCACAGACCTGTAACTTCTTTAAGAGGCTCCTCTGTCCTCCACTCATTACCTGTATTAATGGCACCTGTTTGAACTTATCAGTATAAAAGACACATGTCCACAGCTTCAAACAGTCACACTCCAATCTCCACTATGGCCAAGACCAAAGAGCTGTCAAAGGACACCAGAAACAAAATTGTAGACCTGCACCAGGCTGGGAAGACTGAATCTGCAATAGGTAAGCAGCTTGGTGTGAAGAAATCAACTGTGGGAGCAATTATTAGAAAATGGAAGACATACAAGACCACTGATAATCTCCCTCGATCTAGGGCTCCATGCAAGATCTCACCCCTTGGGGTCAAAATGATCACAAGAATGGTGAGCAAAAATCCCAGAACCACACGGGGGGACCCTGCAGAGAGCTGGGACCAAAGTAACACACTACGCCGCCAGGGACTCAAATCCTGCAGTGCCAGACGTGTCCCCCTGCTTAAGCCAGTACATGTCCAGGCCTGTCTGAAGTTTGCTAGAGAGCATTTGGATGATCCAGAAGAGGATTGGGAGAATGTCATATGGTCAGATGAAACCAAAATAGAACTTTTTGGTAAAAACTCAACTTGTCGTGTTTGGAGGAGAAAGAATGCTGAGTTGCATCCAAAGAACACCATACCTACTGTGAAGCATGGGGGTGGAAACATCATGCTTTGGGGCTCTTTTTCTGCAAAGGGACCAGGACGACTGATCCGTGTAAAGGAAAGAATGAATGCGGCCATGTATCGTGAGATTTTGAGTGATAACCTCCTGCCATCAGCAAGGGCATTGAAGATGAAATGTGGCTGGGTCTTTAAGCATGACAATGATCCCAAACACACCGCCCGGGCAACGAAGGAGTGGCTTCGTAAGAAGCATTTCAAGGTCCTGGAGTGGCCTAGCCAGTCTCCAGATCTCAACCCCATAGAAAATCTTTGGAGGGAGTTGAAAGTCCGTGTTGCCCAGCGACAGCCCCAAAACATCACTGCTCTAGAGGAGATCTGCATGGAGGAATAGGCCAAAATACCAGCAACAGTATGTGAAAACCTTGTGAAGACTTACAGAAAACGTTTGACCTCTGTCATTGCCAACAAAGGGTATATAACGAAGTATTGAGATGAACTTTTGTTATTGACCACATACTTATTTTCCACCATAATTTGCAAATAAATTTCTTTAAAAATCAGACAATGTGATTTTCTGGATTTTTTTTTCTCATTTTGTCTCTCATAGTTGAGGTATACCTATGATGAAAATTACAGGCCTCTCTCATCTTTTTAAGTGGGAGAACTTGCATAATTGGTGACTGACTAAATACTTTTTTGCCCCACTGTACATAAATGGTTAAGCTTTAAAAGTGATGGCTGTCTTTAAAAATATTGATAGCTTAAAACAGAAAATGCCATTATGAGAGGTATTTCTTACCCTGTTCAGGGTAGAGAAGTCCCTTTCACAGTTTACGCTGCTGACCGGGACCGTCATGGCAATGGCAGCCAACAGCCTTATAGTGGGGTACAGGACCCCAAACTCCTCATACTTTGAGGACAGGTCTGACAATATGTCCAACTGAGTCTTGTTCTGAAAAGGTTCATATGAGTAACACAGTATACTGTTCATGATAATGTCATACAAAAATGTCACATTTTAAAGTTACCTTGAGTAGACCAGAGACCACTTGTTCCTTGAAGGAGGCCCATTCTTCAAGGACTGTGCTAAAATCAACACAGGAACAAAACTTCCCCACCAGTGTTTTCAGGTGTGCATGTGCAGTGTCATCAGAGTGTGTAGCTGCTTGTGGACCCAGTATCCCAAAAGCAGCCACAACTCCAACCTCATTGTAATGCCTCTCGAGATGGGCAATCGGGCCATCTAAATATGGATTCATCACCTGATCAAACAGCAAGAAAAAATGTTAGTAAACTATTAGTCTAAATAAAAGTGTAGCAACTAAATTGAAGTTACATCAGTAAAGTCAGCCAAACGCTACATAATCATTACCTATGATTGAAATCTTCGCCAGTACTGCTGGCTGTCTTCTGTTTCATCCTATTGTCTTCCTTTCTCCTGTTCAGCAGAGATGTTGAATGCCCCCACTCCCAAAGGGTCATCAAGACTTGGGTTCAGCTTGCTTAAGTGTGATCCAGGTTGTTGATCCCCAGAATCTTTTATGCCTTTTTATTAAGGCCAGTGTGACAAGGACCTGGGAAATTAACCAAAAGCTCAATTGTGGTCCCCGATGTTTGTGCAAAATAAACATGCAGTTAAAATATTGCAGCTGATTTGGATTATGAAAGTTACTTGCTCTTTGATTGCCAGAAACATGACATCCACCTTTTGGAAGAACATATGTTAAGTTAACATATTAACTTAACATATTAAGTTTATGGGGATGCCCTTCTTGTGAATAATATTCTTCAGTGCTGCCACTGTGGAATCTGCTTTCCCATCAGTCAGGCATATCAGATCCAAGAATTAGCAGAAGAGCTTCCCCTCTTTGTCCAAGTATCTAATAATGTCTGTATGATAACATTTTATAAATTTAAATTGTCCCACATAGTGTTTTTTTAATTGTATTAGTCAGTGAAATGTTACTTTGATTAGGCTTACCTCACACGAATGTCCAACTGTCTGCACACAGACAGCTGTAGCCTTATCTATTTCTGTGCCAACTGCTTGTGACTGAGCAATGTCCCTTAATATAGGCTGCTCAATCCCTCTTGCTAGAATTTCCAGCATTTCATCAATTATTCTGTGAGATCTGTAGTTGGTGATTTTGCCAGTCTGAAGAATTGTTGGAAAAGTTTACATTCAAAGAGGCTGGACAGTTAAAAGCAGTATATGAATTCTTAATTTGTCAATATAACAATCTGCGACCCTGTAGAACAGGATAAAGCGGCTAGAGATAATTAGATGAGATGAGATGAATATAACAGTCCTATAAGACTAACAAAAAATACAATAAACATATTTTAAAAAACATACATTAAGCTTGTCGAAATAGGTGCAGCCCAAAAGATTGGCCAGTTGCAGCAAGGCTGGATAGTTTGTGTGGTGGGCCATTTCATACTTAATGAGCCAGTATAAGCACTTGAATCCCCCCACCATGGCCTCATGCTCCAGGACAATTGAGGTTTTTCACCCACGTGACCAAGTCGTGTGATGCATCGTTAGGCTGCCATTTTGGACGTCACGGCTCAAATCAGTTTGAATGCGAGGAAGGCGACAAACGAAAAACATAAAAGAAAAAGGAGCGAGATGCAGAAAACACCTTCACTATCCAGCGACGTAGGGCATTTACAGGGCGAGCAGAGGGAGAGGTATTTGCAAAAATTGAGGTTAGCAGGCTTAGAGAACGACGTTTACCTGCTTCCACCAGGATTGTTCATTGACGTACGGAAGTACACGAAGCCCTCGTCTTTACCTGACTTCGGCCCACATGATCTGTATACCTATGTCGTTAAAAACCCATCGCCATACACAGGTATTGATCTGAAAGCGTATAAGAGTTTGGATACCTACATATTTTGTGTCAGGCTGGGTAACATGCCTACATCAGTGGGTTGTCCCTGGACCCGGTGGTCGCCATCTTGTTACAGCTAAGGTTTGTTCACATTTTCATTTACTTTCGGTCCTCAGGATAAACAAAATGTTATTAAATGTCATTGAAATAACTTCTTAGTCTGTTGAGACATGGCCCGTTATAAATTTGCTGTTACCAGGCAATGACCAAGAACTGTATTATTAGGGTCGGTGTCTGTGTTGTAGCAGTGTACTAGCAGCTAGCTGTTAGCACTAGCTAATGTCAACAACATAGTAGCTAGTATGTTACTGTAGCAATGTTTACGTTCAGTCATTTGGATGACTGTTTAAACCTTTCAGTCTCAAGTTTTTCCTTTACTGTATTTACTAGTTTACTGTAATTATGATCCGGCAGCTGTTTACACCGGATCCAGTGTAAATAGCTGCCGGAGCGCGAGCCGGCTTACTCCCCCTCAAATTAAGCAGCGCACTCCGGGAGCAAGCCGGAGCGCGCTGCTTAATTTGAGGGGGAGCAAGCCGGAGCGCGCTCCGGAACCTTGGCCGGAGCACTCCGGGAGCAAGCCGGAGCGCGCTGCTTAATTTGAGGGGGAGCAAGCCGGAGCGCGCTCCGGCAGCTATTTACACTGGATCCGGTGTAAATAGCTGCCGGATCATAATTACAGTAAACTAGTAAATACAGTAAAGGAAAAACTTGAGACTGAAAGGTTTTAACAGTCATCCAAATGACTGAACGTAAACATTGCTACAGTAACATACTAGCTACTATGTTGTTGACATTAGCTAGCTTGACCTTCAAAATGGCGGACACCGGGGCGTCACGTGACCCTGTGATGTCAGGTGAAATACCTCAATTGCTGGCTCAAATGATGCAAGGACAGTGTTGCCTGAAATGAAATGCATCATCAGAATCAAGGAGCAGATCATGTTCTTGATAAAATTATAATTTATATAAAATATATAATTTTTATAATTTTGACAGGCTATTTTGTGATGCTCAGATGCATTGTCTATCAAGTTTTTCCTTTCTGTAGGACTGACAGGGTGATTCTATGAAGGCCTGGGTCTGGCTTCCTCTCACAACCCCGTTTGTATTGCTTGCATATCCAACAGAACATTCCTAAAACCAAAAAAAGAAAACTTATATAATTCCTCATTCTATGTACTGTATTCAGCTATATCTTTATTCATCCATCCATTATCTGTAACTGCTTATCCTGTGCATAGTCTGACTGTTAAGCAATAAAAAAAAGATGGAATTGTTCACTTTGTGATAGAAGCTTGAAATTTGGCACACTAGCTCAATTTGATTATATATAATAATTCTAGATATGGGGGCCATTTCAAATTTTGCTTCTAAACCCCAGAATATGCATGTGCAAAATTGACCCAACATGAAAACGAGGCTAAACTAATTTTCTATTGTTTTCAAGGTATTTTTTTATATTTTGATATCACATGATCATATGAATCCATATTAACGGCTAAAATTTTGAACTGCATAAATGCTATTCTGGCAGCCTTTTTATTCACTTAATACTGTATCCCTATATCATGTGACTTGTCATGTGACTAATCACGTGATATCTTCTCAAAGGCTTTAAGAACAAGAAATTCTTTATTTGTGAGGTAGACATTCAATGTGTCATTTATTGTAAGCAATCTTATAAAAATACCTTGAAAACAAAAGAAAATTTGTTTAGCCTCGTTTTCATGTTGGGTCGATTTTGCACATGCGTATTCCAGGGTTTAGAAGCCAAATTTGTAATGCCCCCACATCTAGAATTATTTTATATAAAATCTCAACTTGAGCTAGTTTGGCAAATTTCATGCTTCTATCACAAAGTGAACAATTTCTCACCTTAACAGCCTGACTAGCAGGGTCACGGGCAAGCTAGAGCCTATCCCAGCTGACTATGCGTGAGAGGCAGGGTACACCCTGGACAAGTTGCCAAACCTATAGCTTTATTTATTTGTTTGTTTATTTACTTAAAAACATTTCTGTGTGTGTGGAGACCATTTTATATCAGGTTAGTATGAAAGCTCTGTGCAATGTTAAAATGTATATACTGGTATACAGTGGTGCTTGAAAGTTTGTGAACCCTTTAGAATTTTCTATATTTCTGCATAAATATGACCTAAAACATCATCAGATTTTCACACAAGTCCTAAAAGTAGATAAAGAGAACCCAGTTAAACAAATGAGACACAAATATTATAATTGGTCATTTATTTATTGAGGAAAATTATCCAATATTACATATCTGTGAGTGGCAAAAGTATGTGAACCTTTGCATTCAGTATCTGGTGTGACCCCTTTGTGCAGCAATAACTGCAACTAAACATTTCCGGTAACAGTTGATCAGTCCTGTACACCGGCTTGGAGGAATTTTAGCCCATTCCTCCGTACAGAACAGCTTCAACTCTGGGATGTTGGTTGGTTTCCTCACATGAACTGCTCGCTTCAGGTCCTTCCACAACATTTCCATTGGATTAAGGTCAGGACTTTGACTTGGCCATTCCAAAACGTTAACTTTTTATTCATCTTTAACCATTCTTTGGTAGAACGACTTGTGTGCTTAGGGTCATTGTCTTGCTGCATGACCCACCTTCTCTTGAGATTCAGTTCATGGACAGATGTCTTGACATTTTCCTTTAGAATTCGCTGGTATAATTCAGAATTCATTGTTCCATCAATGATGGCAAGCCATCCTGGCCCAGATGCAGCAAAACAGGCCCAAACCATGATACTACTACCACCACCATGTTTCACAGATGGGATAAGGTTCTTATGCTGGAATGCAGTGTCTTCCTTTCTCCAAACATGACGCTTTTCATTTAAACCAAAAAGTTCTATTTTGGTCTTAGCCATCCACAAAACATTTTTCCAATAGCTTTCTGGCTTGTCCACGTGATCTTTAGCAAACTGCAGACGAGCAGCAATGTTCTTTTTGGAGAGCAGTGGCTTTCTCCTTGCAACCCTGCCATGCACACCATTGTTGTTCAGTGTTCTCCTGGTGATAGACACATGAACATTAACATTAGCCAATGTGAGAGAGGCCTTCAGTTGCTTAGAAGTTACCCTGGGGTCCTTTGTGATCTCATCGACTATTGCATGCCTTGCTCTTGGAGTGATCTTTATTGGTCGACCACTCCTGGGGAGGGTAACAATGGTCTTGAATTTCCTCCATTTGTACACAATCTGTCTGACTGTGGATTGGTGGAGTCCAAACTCTTTAGAGATGGCTTTGTAACCTTTTCCAGCCTGATGAGCATCAACAACGCTTTTTCTGAGGTCCTCAGAAGTCTCCTTTGTTTGTGCCATGATACACTTCCACAAACGTGTGTTGTGAAGATCAGACTTTGATAGATCCCTGTTCTTTAAATAAAACAGGGTGCCCACTCACACCTGATTGTCATCCCATTGATTGAAAACACCTGACTTTAATTTCACCTTCAAATTAACTGCTCAATCCTAGAGGTTCACATACTTTTGCTACTCACAGATATGTAATATTGGATCATTTCCCTCAATAAATAAATGATCAAGTATAATATTTTTGTCTCATTTGTTTAACTGGGTTCTCTTTATCTACTGTTAGGACTTGTGTGAAAATCTGATAATGTTTTAGGTCATATTTATGCAGAAATATAGTAAATTCTAAAGCGATCACAAACTTTCAAGCACCTATCTATCTATCTATCTATCTATCTATCTATACACACACACACACACACACACACACACACACACACACACACATACATACACACACACACATATATATATATATATATATATATATATATATATATATATATATATATATATATTATATATACAGTGTATACTAGTGCATCTCAAAAAATTAGAATACCATGAAAAAGTTCCTTTTTTTCATAATTTAATTCAAAAAAGTAAACTTTCATATATTCTATATTCATTACATGTAAAGAGAAATATTTAAAGCCTTTTTTGTTTTAATTTTAATGATTATGGCTTATAGCTCATGAAAATCAGAAATCCAGTATCTCAAATTATTAGAATATTCCCTAAGATCAATCAAAAAAAGGATTTACAATACAGAAATGTCCAACTTCTGAAAAGTATATTCATTTATACACTCAATACTTGGTTGGGGCTCCTTTACCATGAATTACTGTATCAATGCGGTGTGGCATGGAGGTGATCAGTCTGTGGCACTGCTGAGGTGTTATTGAAGCCCAGGTTGCTTTGATAGTGGCCTTCAGCGTATCTGTATTTTTGGATCGGGTGTTTCTCATCTTCCTCTTGACAATACCCCATAGATTCAGGTCAGGCAAGTTGGCTGGCCAGTCAAACACAGTAATATCATGGTCAGCAAACCATTTGGTAGTAGTTTTGGCACTGTGGGTGCTAAGTCCTGCTGGAAAAGGAAATCAGCATCTCCAAAAAGCTCGTCAGCAGATGGCAGCATGAAGTGCTCTAAAATCTCCTGGTAGATGGCTGTGTTGACTTTGGACTTGATAAAATACAGTGGACCAACACCAGCAGATGACATGGCACCCCAAATCATCACACTGTGGAAACTTCACACTGGGCTTCAAACACCTTGGATTCTGTGCCTCTCCACTCTTCCTCCAGACTCTAGAACCATGATTTCCAAATTAAATGCAAAATGTACTTTCGTCTGAAAAGAGTACTTTGGACCACTGAGCAACAGTCCATTTCTTTCTCTCCTTAGCCCAGATAAGATACTTCTGACATTGTCTCTGGCTCAGGAGTAGCTTGATATTAGGAATGTGAAAGTTGTATCCCCTTTCTTGAAGATGTCTGTTCGTGATGGGTCTTGATACACTGACACCAGCCTCAGTCCACTCCTTGTGAAGTTCTCCCAAGTTCTTGAATCAACTTTTCTTGACAATCCTCTCAAGACTGTGGCCATCCCTGTTGCTTGTGCACCTTTTCCAGCCACCCTTTTCAGCAATGACCTTTTGTGGCTTACCCTCCTTGTGGAGGGCATCAGTGATCATCTTCTGGACAACAGTCAAGTCAGCAGTCTTCCCCATGATTGTGGTTGTGTGTACTGAACTAGACCGAGAGATACACTGTGTTCATACTGTTTTGCTCAAACTCTAAATGAAATATTCTAATATTTTGAGATGGTTTTTTTATGTTTTTGTACTGTATGCCATAGTGATTAAAATTAAAATAGAAAAATGCTTGAAACATTTTAGTTTATGTGTAATGAGTCTATAATATATAACATTTTCACTTCCTTAAATAACTGATGGAAAATATTGAACTTTTTCACAATATTCTAATTTTTTGAGATGCACTAGTGTGTGTGTGTGTGTGTGTGTGTGTGTGTATATATATATATGAGTGATTCCATGCTTATGGGTACTGAAATGGGGACATGAACTTATTCACCTAAAACCATTTCTTTTTTTACCATCAGGTCACAAAACATGTAATCTTTAATGAATGATATGTTAAAAGATAACTTTAATTTTCTGAGATGTAATAAAAACATATTTATATGCCAAAGTCAAGCCTATGAGTTACGATTGTCCATCTCGCGTCTGTTACAAATTAATTACAATCTAGCTATATACCATGTTAATCTTATTGAAAGAATGTGTATGTTTATTCTACTACACATGTTTATTAATTATATTTGCTAAAACATCACCTTCCTATGTTTCAAAAAGTAATTCTACATTGTTAAAATTGAGAATATATATGTCCACAACACTTCTGTTACGTTCTGACTTTGGCATATAAATATGTTTTTATTACATCTCAGAAAATTAAAGTTATCTTTTAACATATCATTCATTAAAGATTACATGTTTTGTGACCTGATGGTAAAAAAAGAAATGGTTTTAGGTGAATTTTTAAAAATAAGTTCATGTCCCCATTTCAGTACCCATAAGCGTGGAATCACTCATATATATATATATATATATATATATATATATATATATATATATATATATATATATAAATATAATTTTTTTTTAATTAGACCTAATGCTTGGCTAGACTCGCAGCATGATTATGGACTGATAATGTAGACGAGGCTAAACACCATAAAATATGGTAGATCTCAGCCCTGGCTTGTTTGTTACTATTAGAAGTCTGTGTTTGAGCTTACCTTTGTCATAATAAGGTGGTATTCTTTATCAGGAATTTCCCATAACCTTCTGCCATGCAAGAAACCTGCCTCAAAATATTGGTAGGCATCTGTACTTTTGTGTGCCTTTAGCATTTCTGGTGTATTTGGAAGTCCCAAATACTAAATAGTTCAGGATATTGTAGTCTCCCAAATCCGGTAGCTGGTCTGCCGTATACTTTTCAAGTGGAATGATTACATTTTTGGGTAAATTAAGAAGAAGCCGCTTTTGTTTTTGTCACATGTACACTCAAGTACAGCAAAATTCCTCCTCTGAATCTAACCCATCTGAAGCGGTGAACACACAAGTGCTCACACACAGAAAGAGAGCACAGTGTGCAGAATAAATAAATACATTTATGGGTAAATTATATGGATCTGTGATGCCTGCATGTTTCAGCTTTTCGGTGTAACGCAGTCTGCTGGTATAAAATAAATTTTTAATCGTTTTAGAGAGATTGCACTGATTACAATCATCTGGATTTTCATTATTATCTGTCACAGCTGTTTTGTTTTTTTGCCCGGCAATATGGCGGATGCTGCATGATCAACAAAAATCAGTGACCTCAGTGAAAATCCTCTATTGCAAGAGGATAGTTATGGCTGCAGCAGGGTTTTTTTTAATACTTTTCCTTGTTAAAAAAGATTTGGTTCAGGTGATCACCTAATCAGTACCTCATTAAGTAAAATGAGGTGTGCTTGTGGTGAAATTCCAGCATAGACACTGGAATAAAATGGCTGCCATACACAGAGATACTGATTTAAGAAAAAAATTGAAGTGGTCTCATTAATTTTTTTCCAGAGCTGTGCATGGTTATGTCCTGGTGTAGTGTCCAACATGTGTTTTATATAAAGAGGCAAACACTCCCTTGTATATGATCTCTTGCAGTACAGTAAACTGAATAGTAGGTACTAAGGCTGATGCACAAGGTGGCTTTTCTGTAGTTGTGAGGATTCTACTGAAGCAACGTTCGGTGGATTCACACACTGCAATGACATCAGCTGATGCCAAAACCCGGCCATCATTATTCTTATGTTGATCAACTGCATACTTGCATGAATGTTATTTTACAATCATCACTCTTTAACAGAGCATCTAAACAGTCTGTGCAGTGAATCTCTTTGGGCACCATCCAGAATACAAAGCGATGTATCCAGCAGTTGCCTCTTTGTATAAGGAGAGGGTAGGAGAGTTAGGTGCTTCTGTATCATCATGATCATTTTCTTCATCCAGATCAAAAGGAATGTTGTATCTTCAGACAACGGCCGTGTCTAGATCTGAATGCTTGTCCTGCATATTATGTTGATCTGTAACTGCAGATAATATGCTGGTACTATCCTGTGGCAAATAGTTACCTGCTGATTTCACTTCATGTCACATCTATCATATGTGGCTACAAGTTGCCTCGCAATGGGGTTGTTGTTGCAACCACCAGCAGATTTCACTGCAGCAAATAATAGTTCCAAATGATCTTCACTTAGTTTATGTCATTAAATAATCTCGTACATTTCCTCTAACAAGTGTGTAATACATGCTCTGGATGCCCTTAATGGCTGACATAAAACCAATACATGGAGTCTTCCTTTTGGTCTGATATATAGAGTCATGTGAAAAAAATAACATCCCATGGAAATTGCAGACTTAACATATTTAAACAAGCAAACATTTCACTCTCTTTGATACAATGCCTACAGATAAAGGTAATATACTCCAACAAATGAGACAAAATTATCATTTTGTAGTCATTTTCATAATTTGAAAAAGTGAGGATATCCCATCAAGTAGAGGGTATCCTGGAAAAAGTAAATGCACACTTTCCAGTCCATAAAATAAGCATCAAGTGTTCCAGATTAGGTGCCACTGATTAGAATGTCCTGCTGTATGTACATGCAGGTACAGTACATGCAGGCAGAATCAGTCTTATTTAAACTTGACATCTAGGGTCTGGTGTGCTCTTTGCTATGTCATCTTGCCGAGATCTAAAGAGCTCTCTAAGGACTTCAGAAAAAAAGGTTGTGGATGCCTACGAATCTGGCAAGGGATTTAAAAATATTTCAAAATTATTAGAAATAAATCATTCCACTGCAAAGAAAATCAACAAGTGGTGTAGATTTCAAACAACTGCCAGTTTGTCCAGGACCGACCACCCCAGCAAATGCAGTCTAAGAGCAGACTGTTTGATGCCAAAAGAAGTCTCCAAGATTCCCAAAATTTCATCACTGGATCTGCAGGTAACTGTTGGTGTGAAAGTGCATGCATCTACAATCAGAAAGAGATTGGACAAATTTGACCTGCATGGGACGCATGCCAGGAAAAAGCTTTGCTGTCCAAAAGGAACATTAGAGCAAGACTACAGTTTACCAGTGAACATTATTGGCAAAGACCAGGCCTTTTGGAATAATGTACTCTGGATGGATGACTCAAAGATAGAGTTGTTTGGCCACAGAGGACATGTGGCCAAACAATGTCTTTTTGCAGACCAAAGATGGCTTTTCACGAGAAGAACCTCATACCAACTGTGAAGTTATCCCACATTTGTTTAATTTCATAGCGACCTCTTGTGGTAGCAATCCCCCCTGTAGGTTATTTGGGGCGGATGTAGTAACCTGCCGGATCTTCTTTTGAAAGTATGCCATTGTTTTGACTGGTGAAGCTGAGCTGGTGAGTTAAGAGATGTTTACAATGTGATTACAATTTATGTTGAATACTATAGTTATGTTAATGTATGCGGATTGTACAGTAGATAATATGTCCGTGCCATTAATATTGTGGCTTTGTTTCATTTTGTGTCATTTCATTTGATTACCTGGCGAACGGCATGGTTACTGTTCAGGTGTATGCTTATGGAAAGATAAACACGAGGAAGACAGTAATCGGATGTCCAAGCTTGAGTGTGACACTGTTTCATCAGTTAAGAACGCCCTTTACGGTGGGGGTTATTAAATTAATGTAGTTAGTTTAATAAAACCGTACAGTAATCAACACTAAGCCAGTCCCGTGACGGAGAAGCGGAGGTCGGACAGTGTCAACAACAACAAAAGACAGGAGGCTAGCGTGCGGATGAGACCCGGCGGAGCGTCCCGGCCGATCGACAATGCCTCAGACTCAAGTCAAGCCTCAGCAAAGGGTATCACTTGGTCTGTGACTGTGCTTGAGTGGCTTTTATTGTGGCTGTTTAGTGCGACAGCATAGGATAAGCCAATCGCCGCAAATTCGCTGTTAGCACGGTAGCTAGCCGCTAAGCTACCGGAAGTGGGTCGCCGCCATCTTGGTAGAGGTACGGGGACCGGAAGTGCGTCGTAAAAAGAGAGGATAATAAAAGCATGGTGGACTGTGGAGAATTAAAGAAAGAGTTCTTATGCACAAGGGGCTTTTAACAGGAGGGCAAATGCCATTGATTTTAACATGGACCTTTTTATTATTTATTTATTTATTTATTTATTTATACCAGACACAAATACAAGGTCCATATCAAAGCATATAAAAAATAGCTTTTAAATGAACATGACCTCAAACTTGAACTGAGGGCACTCAAGGGCAGTTATGAAGAGATCTGTAATAGTAGTTTTGATTACATTGCTGTTATGGAAGAGGGAGATGCAAGTGGATACGAAATGGATGTAGCTGATGTGAGGAGAAGGCTACATGATTGCTGCATAAAGTATCAAGACACAGAGATGAAGGTAAAAAGGACATTGTGGTCCTGCTGTGCATCGGGTCAATTTGGCAGTCTGAGGGTGGACATCAAAGAAGCATTTGGTCAAGCTGAAGCGCTCATGTCGGGCCACATGACCCATGAGCAGTATGCTATGGTGCACACAGCATTAGAGAGCAGAGTCGAAGCACTGGAGGAGTTTGTGCGAGGCTGGGACCGCTACGTCCTGGACAAGGAGGTAGATGACATGCGGGTTTGCCTCAAGGACTACAGGGAGAAGAGAAGAATGACTATAGTTGCACTGACTAACTACATGCGCCGAAGCAACAGGTCAGCGCATGGCGACCTTGGTGTCCTGGCAAGCGGTGAAGAGGAAGAGGGGGGGCATTGACGTCGGAGACAATGGTCAAGGTGGTGGAGGGACGACCTCTGCTGATAAAACAAGTGGGCCTTCAGCCGGTGGTGGAGACAGTAGCATGGCACAGGATGATGGGGTGCAAGGTGCAGGTGCAGGCCCAACCACCAACCCAACCGCTGCTATGATTGGCAGTGCACTGTATGGTAATGTGGACCGTCTTGATGGGGCACAAGGCACAGGCCCCCCGTCAGGGTCTCCCCAAGCGCCGCCACAAAGACATCCACCACAGTGGTCCATGAACCCAACATTTGACCCCGGCTTCTCTAGCACACCACGGCAGCAGCGAGGAGCGCATGCTGTGCTGCCGGATAGTGTTGGGCCAGGACGGAGCATGTCTGCTACCTCTCGGGTTAATCGGGCCCAGGATTGCGCTCGCACCCCTAAGCCTACCAAAGTTCTCTGGAGACAGGAGAAGCTATTGGCGATGGAAGAGTAATTGGGGGACCCTTCAGGCATTAGCTGAACCCATGGGCTCCCCAGAGTGTAGGCTCTTCCACCTGCTGGACAGTATCGCTGATGCAGTAAAACGCGAACTCAGGCTGTCTCATTGCCGTACTGTGGAGGAGGTCTTCTGGGTTTTGGAGGACTGTTATGGGGACATGTCACAGATAGCAGACAACATTGTACTGGAGCTACAGGATTTACCTGCTGTCCGCAACAACCAACCAAGGGAGGCTTTGCAGTTGATCCAAGCGGTGGAAAGGGCGCTGTTGGACCTTATAGACTTGGGTTGTGAGGATGCAATAAAAAACCAGCTGGTGATCTGGTCACTTGAAAGTAAGCTGCCGGACAGCATGAAGGAAAGGTGGCTTTTGTACCGGTGCGACGCAGCCAGCAACATAAACCTACGTAACCGGTTCGACAAACTATGGCAGTTCCTGAGAGATCAGAAGATGGTTCTGGTGCAGCTGGAGCAGTTACAGATCACCAGACGTCCAAACTCTGCCAGAGCAGGTGAACCGAGTCCTCGTGAAAAGCCGAAGGAAAGACTGGGGGACCGAAGACTGGAGAGGCGTTCATTTACCAAGGCCACGGCAAGCGGGGCCAGAGAAGAATCATCGCAAGATCTTAGTATGTGTGGCGAAGAGGGGCATACTGGACGTTTATACCACTGTAAGGAATTTAAGAAGGCTAATCCGGCAGAGCGGCAGGCTCAAGTGAAAAAGACCAAAGCTTGCCCCAAATGCCTGGATCTACATGGGAGGGACAGTCCGTGCAATAAAAACTTTGTGTCGCAATGACAAATGTAAAAGAGGTGACGCCCCTCCAGATCACCACTTTTTCCTGTGCCTCAAACCTCCTGCCAAAAAGGTCACTGCTAGGGGGGAGACCAAGGGGGAAAAGAGGAGAGAGCCCCGTGGTCCGACCGAAGAACAAGAGACTGTGTTTGCGAGTTTAGGTCTAACCATGGAGCAGCTGGAGGCTGTCTGTAAGGCCTGCACAAATAAGGTGTCTTCAACAGTATGTGCTGGCAAAGAGTTGGTAGATGAGAGTGGACCGAAAGAGCACCTGGTCCTCATGATGTTGGTGGAGGTCACGACCAAGAGAGGAGACTGGGTCGGAGCCCTAGTCAATCTCGCCTCTGATACTAACTATATCAATCACCAAGCAGCAGAGAGGCTTGGATTGGCAGGTGAGCCAATCACACTGGTTGTATACGGTGTAGGTGGTATGGAGGTGAGGGTTGAGACAAAGAGGTACTGTGTGAGCATAAAGGCAGCCATGAAAAAGGGGACATGGCAGCTCCATGAGATGCTCTGCTACAGACTAGAGGAGATTGCCAGAGTGGACCATGCAGTGGACTCTGAGCACCTGGAGAAATTCTTCCAAGGTGTTGTTAAACCAGGGGAGCTGACCCGCCCGGAGAAGGTTGAGTTACTTATCGGTACCCGAGAAGGTCGTCTTGCCCCCCCAGCGGATGATGAGGTGTGGCGATCTGGTGTTGTGGGATGGTCCACTTGGAAAGACCGTCAGTGGTGTGCACCCGGACCTTTTTGAGGACATTTTGAAGGCAACATCGCAGTTTAGAAAGGCCAAAGCCAACTATTTCCTTGAAATTATAACACAAGCAAAAGGTAATTCAAAATTATTGTGGAGAACCATTGACCAACTTTCTGGAAAAGAAAGAAAAAAGAGTGCACCCATACAGCTTAAAACAAATGGTACGTTACAGAATGATAGTTTAGTAATTGCAAACTTTTTTTAATGATTATTTTATTGATTCAGTTCTAGAATTGGGCAGTAATTCATCAGATCTCCATCTGCCAAAGGTCATTTGAAAATAATTTTACTTTAGTGAATTTTAGTTATATCGGTGTTTTTAGATCTGCGAAAGGCATTTGACACCGTAAACCACTCAGTACTCCTCTCCAAGTTAGCTAGTTTTCAGTTGTCTCCAAGTATACTGCAGTGGGTTGAGTCTTATCTGTTAAATCGCTCCCAATGTGTCAGGATAAAGGATAAAACATCATCCCTTAGAGCATGCCCCATGGGGGTACCGCAAGGTTCCATCTTCGGGCCGCTTCTGTTCAGCACATACATCAATGACCTCCCATCAGTATGTGATGGTGTGGAAATATTGATGTATGCTGATGACACAGTCCTGTTTACACATGGCAAAGACCCAGAACAGGTTGCAAACAGACTGACACTAACTCTCACTAAGGTCACCAAATGGTTGACTGATTCTTGTCTTACACTAAATACTGATAAAACTGTCACTATGTTTTTTAAAAGCAGATATAAACTAAATTCTGTACCAAATATATACGTAAGCGGAAAGCAGTTAAAAAATGTTGATGAGTTTAAATATTTGGGAGTGATTTTAGATTCCACACCTTTAAGAAACACATAAAAAAACTGGGCAACACTGTGAAATACAGTATAGCAAATTTCAGACACATTTGTGATTCACTAACTGTTGATGCTGCTAAGACCTATGTGAATGCTATGATAATGTCTCATTTACATTACTGTATGTCAAGCTGGTCCCAGGCAAACAAGACTGCCTTGAAATCCATTACATCACTTTACAAACAAGCTCTTAAAGTCCTAGACAAATGTCCTTCTCAATTTCATCACTGTGCCATACTGGGCAAGTATAACTTACTCAGTTTTGACAACCTCATCCTGTATTCTGATATGCGCCTTATGCATAAGATTATTCACAATATTGCTCCACCACCTTTGAGAACTTTCATCCAACCCTGCTCTGAACACATTGGCAGAGCCACTAGATCTACTTCCAGGAGAAACTTTAGTCTCCCAAATCGGCTCACAACATTTGCACAATCTGCCTTTTCTTTTAGAGCAACTAAACAATGGAATACTCTTCCCACTCACCTAAAAAATATTACAAATTTTTATACCTTTTCACGTGAAGTGAAAAAATGGCTTTTAAGTAATCAGTCTTGTCAGCACTAACTTCAGTTTTTGTACTCACTTTGCGCCTGACATTTTGCACATGACAATAACCTTTTTAATTTTAAGTGTGTGTGTGTGTGTGTGTGTGTGTGTGTGTGTGCCTGAGTGGTTGCTTTTATTTTATTGTCTTTTTTGTTTTTTCACCTGCCCAGGGACTGCAGATGGAAACTAGCTTTTAAGCTATAATCTGGTGCAGGTCATCTTTTTACTCCTGTAATAAATGTACTTTGCACATGGTCCCTGACAAAATAAACCAAATAAACTAAACATTGAGGTGACTGCGCGCCACTCATCGACCCACTTTGCATGCTCCATGAGGGTGGAGTCCAGGACAGTCGAGGTTCTCCATAACTATTGCCCCGAGCTAAAGAGCAGCGTTGAAGTTGGAACCACAGCTGCGTGCAATGCTGAGATCGTCAAGTGGTTGCAGTGGGACAGCATTGGGGCCGCCTGTGACCCTAAGTGCGCAGTGGGTGTCGTTGCGGAAAGTGCGCCCCTGGGGGGAAGGAGATGTCACTCGCTGACGAGCAAGAGTTAGAGATCATCAGGGGAGGTTTGACCTTCAAGTTAAGTGACAACCACAGTGACAAACCCCACTGGGATGCGTGGTACCCCTGGAAAGAGAACCCTGCTACCCTGCCAAACAACCGCGAAGCTGTCAAGGTGGCGTTTCTGAAATCAGAGAAGCGCCTTGAGAGGGATCCAAGGTGGAAGGAGGCTTATGCGAGGCAGTTGCACGATGTGGTAGCCAGGGGGGCTGCGATCAAACTTTCCAGGGCTGCAATGGACAGTTGGAACGAAGCTGTGTGGTGGGTGAATCACCTAACAGCACCCAATCCACACTCTGTCTCCACTCCAGTAAGACTAGTTTGGGACAGCAGTCGGGAATTCAGGGGTGTTAGCCTGAATGGCATCCTTCTGAAGGGCCCAGATGTCTTGAACCCCATCCGGGCGGTCCTGCTCCGTTTCCGGGAGGGGGAGCACGCGGCAGTTGGAGATGTGTCCAAGATGTACAACTCAGTGTGGTTAGAGGATGGCCAGGTGGCCATGAGGGAGACTGCCCATCTGCCACAGTTCGCCGGCAAAGTGGAAGAAAGACGTGTCATCGTAGACAATGCCTACGTGGACGACATTCTGGTGTCCCACAATGACCCCCAGAGACTGAGTGAGATCCTTCAGGGGGTTGGGACCATTCTTGAAACTGGGGGGTTTTACCTTAAGCCGTGGGTGTAGTCTGGCCAAAGTGGGAGGCAAGGCGGTGTTCCCACCAAAACTGAGACTATCATGTTGCCCAACCAGTTACGCAACGAGGACAGTAAGGCCCTGGGAGTGGGTTACCACGTGGGGGAGGACAAACTTTTCCTCGTGGTGGCCGTTAATTTCTCCACAAGAAAGAAGAAGGTGCGCACCGAGCTGGACCTCACCATGGAGGACGTAGAGGAGAAGACACCGGATCCCCTTACCCATCGTATGTTGCTGAGTCAGGTGGCCGGGATTTATGACCCCCTTGGTCTGGCAACACCCCTGAAGCAGAAGGGCGTCATTCTTGTCAGGAGGGCCTTTCAAGAGGCCGGGTCTTTGACTAAGGATACGTGGGACAAGCCACTGTCTGGTGAGCTGCATGGGAGGGCAATCGAGTTCTTCAAAGAGTATGCCCAGCTGAGCACCATCACTTTCCCCAGGAGTGTTACACCTTCTGGCTGGCTGGGTAAACCCTGGGGGATCACATTTTTCGATGGGAGCTGTGATTCTTATGGGGCGGTTCTCTACCTGCGCTGGGAGACTTCAGGGGGTGTTGTGTCCCGGCTCGTGGAGTCAAGAGCTAAATTGACCCCCCCCTTGACCAGAAGGGTGAAGCTGTTAAGGTGGAGATCTGCAGAGCCGTCTTTGCCACCTGGCTGAAGGGCTACATACTGAAGCATGGACGTTTGGAAGTGGGTAGGTGGTACCACTTCGTCGACAGCCAGACTGTGTTGGGAGCCATCCAGTGGGAAAGTTATGGGTTCCAAACTTTCTTTGCTAACCATGTTGGTGAGATCCAGAAGGCCGGACCTGTGACAGATTGGTGGTAGGTCCCTGGTCAGTACAACGTGGCTGATCTTGTCACAAGAGGGTGTTCCCCTGAGCAGTTTGATGGTGATTCCTTGTGGCAGAGAGGTCCCGAGTTCCTGACCAGAGCAGTGGAGAAGTCCGCTGCAGAGGTGGCCTCCGGTACCAGGGAGGCAGTGAGTAAGCTCCAAAGGAAAGCTTTCTCTGCTATCATTACAAGGGCGCAGGCAAAGAAGTTGTCTGCTTCAGGCGGTCCTACTGGTGTGGATGCCATGGTCAAGGACGGGGTGATCACGTGACCTCCTTTGGTCGATAATAGGGAATCCTCACCAGATACTGCCACGGGGTCTTCATCAACAGCATCTAGCACCTGCAGTACGAAGAGATTTTTGGGTTCAGCTCTTGTAGGACAGGTGAATTTTTCGAGGTTTGCTACACTAACCAAGCTATGTGGGGCTGTGGGATACATCCGCAGAGCCGTGTACTCCTGGTTACTCGGCAAAAATCGAACCAGCGAGCGAGAATAGTGGGAGGCAGTACTCACAGTCCAGGAGTGAGAGGAGGCGTTCAAGGACTTATGTCTCGCTGCCCAGACAGGTGTGACCTTCCCCACGATGACACTCAACCGTCTGGTTGTGAACAAGGACAGGGCAACAGGTCTCTTGTTGTGCCACGGCCGGATCCAGTCCATTGATAAGGGAGGACCTGGGGTTCCACTGATCCCCTACAAGGAGCGGATCAGCACCCTCCTTGCCGAAGAAGCCCACCGTGTCAACCATGAAGGTGTCACCGGCACCCTCTTTCGGATGAGGAAAAGAGCCTGGGTGATGCAAGGCCCTAGAGTCGCTCGCTAAGTCGTGGACTCATGTATGCATTGTTGGAAGTGCAGAGCCAAGTTATGCTCTCAAGTAATCTGTGGGTGGTAAAAGAGAGCAACTGGACTTGCTTGAAGATTCTTGAAGACATTTCACCTCTCATCCGAAAGGCTTCTTCAGTTCTGTCTGACTGGTAGAGAGCATCAGGTATTTATCCTCTCATGGATGAAAAGCTCATCTAAGGTGTCATTGAGTCATCCTGTTGGTGTGGGTCACTGGGGGCTGGTTGTGAACGGCCTCGAGAGTCATTAGGATGGTCAATGGATTGCCCGTTAGGGTGATCAATGGAATGCTGATTCTCTCTGTCCTCCTGTGAGTCACTGAAAACATCCATGAGAGGATAAATACCTGATGCTCCCTACCAGTCAGACAGAACTGAAGAAGCCTTTCGGATGAGAGGTGAAACATCTTCAAGAATCTTCAAGCAAGTCCAGTTGCTCTCTTTTACCACCCACAGTTTACCATGACCTGGATGACTGAGAATCTTCACAGACATGCTCTCAAGTAATGAGCGATCTCCCTTCTGTTCTCACCAGGCCAGCAGCTTCTTTCGAGTACACAACACTGGACCTGTTCGGTCCATACACAGTCAGGGACGTTGTGAGGTGGTGCACAAAGAAGAAGGTCTGGGGCGTGGTCTTTAGTTGTATGGCCTCGAGAGCGATCCATGCAGATTTGGTCGAGGACCTGTCGACTGAGGGCTTTCTCAAAACTTACCAGCGATTTACCGCCCTCGGGGGTCATCCCAAAAAGCTCTGGTCCGACCAGGGCACCAACTTCATGGGGGCCAGACCTGTGCTGGAGGATCTCTACACCTTCCTGGCGGATATCGACAAAAGGAAAGTCCAGAGGAGAGAGGCTGTGGCTGGGACTGACTGGGTGTGGGAGTTTAGTCCAGCGGACTCGCCGCATCAAAATGGGGCAGCGGAGGCAGCTGTACATGTGTTGAAGAGGTCATTGAGCAGTGTTGGTGAGGAGGGTGACTTGACCATCCTGGAGTTCCAAACCCTCCTCTACCTGGCTGCCAACCTTTCCAATGAGAGACCGATCGGAGCCAGAGCTCAGGTTCAGGAAGAGACTGTGGACGTTGTGACACCGAACTCGTTGCTGTTGGGTCGAGCGGGGACCAGAGGTGACACCCAGGGTTTTGAATTCCCTACCTACCCATTCAGTCAGCTGCGAGCAGTCCAGGTGGAGGTGGATAAGTTTTGGAGACGTTGGAGCCAGTTGGCTGGACCTCACCTGCTCATTCAGCAGAAGTGGCATGCCCCTGCCAGGAATGTCACCGTTGGAGACCTGGTATGGGTTGCGGACCAAAACACCCTCTGGGGTCAGTTCAGGCTGGGGCGTGTTGAGTCGTGTCCAGATGATAAAGGTGTTATCTGAGACGTCCAAGTGAGGATTTGTTATAGCCGCCCCATTGGCCTGTCCCAAGCAAAGAAGGACAAGGAGCCGTGTCCTTCCACGATCCTACGCAGGGACGTTAGGAGGCTGGTGGTGTTACTGCCAGTATAGGAGCGGGGGTTTTTTTTCGCTTGCTCCCCTGGATACCTAAGAGGTGCTAGAACTGTGGACACTTAAATATGGGACTTACACTGAATCTGTTTACTGAACAGTTATATGCTGTTTCTTTATTTTGTCACCAGAGAGGTTTTGCATATTCTGTGTATTACATTGTTGTATTAATAATAGTTATTGTGGCCTACTTGGTAAAGGACAAGTAGCCCAAGTGAGAGGTGTGAAGTTATCCCACATTTGTTTAATTTCATAGCGACCTTTTGTGGTAGCAATCCCCCCTGTAGGTTATTTGGGGCGGATGTAGTAAGCTGCCGGATCTTCTTTTGGAAGTATGCCATTGTTTTGACTGGTGAAGCTGAGCTGGTGAGTTAAGAGATGTTTACAATGTGATTACAATTTATGTTGAATACTATAGTTATGTTAATGTATGCGGATTGTACAGTAGATAATATGTCCGTGCCATTAATATTGTGGCTTTGTTTCATTTTGTGTCATTTCATTTGATTACCTGGCGAACGGTATGGTTACTGTTCAGGTGTATGCTTATGGAAAAATAAACACGAGGAAGACAGTAATCGGATGTCCGAGGTTGAGTGTGACACTGTTTCATCAGTTAAGAACACCCTTTATGGTGGGGGTTATAAAATTAATATATTTAGTTTAATAAAACCGTACACCAACTGTGAAGCATGGTGGTGGAAATGTTACAGTTTGGGGTTGCTTTGTTGCCTCAGGGAATAGGAAGCTTGCATTCATTGATTCAACTGTGAATTCTGAATCATATCAAAGAATACTTGAAGATGATGTGAGGTCATCTGTTCAAAAGTTGATGTTGAACTAGATGTGGACTTTTCAGCAAGATAATGATCCTAAGCACAGTAGAAATTCACCAAGGAATGGTTCAAAAAGAAAAAATGGAGGGTTATGGAATGGCCTAGTCAAAGCCCAGATTTGAACCCCATTGAAATGTAGTGGGGAGATTTGAAAAGGGCAGTACATGCAAGAAAACTCTCAAAGGTCTTACAGCTGAAAGAATTTTGCATGGAAGAGCAATCAAAAATTTCAGCAAGCCGATGTCAGAGACTGGTGGACAGTTTATACAAAATGCCTCACTCACTCACTCACTCACTCACTCACTCACTCACTCCTTCCAGCTTGTCCCACTTGTGTGTGGGGTCACTGACAATGTGGACCCTATTGATCCAGGTGATATTAATTGGAGCATAGTTTTATGCTGGATGCCCTTTCTGCCGCAACCCTCCCATTTCCAGGCTTGGGAAACAACCATTCACACACACACATTTACATCTATGGACAATTTAGAGTAGTCAGTTAACCTAACTGCATGTCTTTGGACTGTGGGGGGGAAACCGGAGCACTTGGAGGAAACCCACTCAGACACAGGGAGAACATGCAAACTCCACACATAAAGGCCCCCACCGGCCACTGGGAACCCTGCTGCTGTGAGGCAATAGTGCTAACCACTGTATCACTGTGCCGCCCAATTTATACAAAATGCCGATAAGAAGTTATTTCTGTTAAAGGGAGCAATACTAGCTTTTGAAGCCAAGGGTGTACTTACTTTATACAGAAGACTGTTACATCGATTGATATTTCATCTCATCTCATTATCTCAAGCCGCTTTATCCTTCTACAGGGTCGCAGGCAAGCTGGAGCCTATCCCAGCTGACTACGGGCGAAAGGCGGGGTACACCCTGGACAAGTCGCCAGGTCATCACAGGGCTGACACATAGACACAGACAACCATTCACACTCACATTCACACCTACGGTCAATTTAGAGTCACCAGTTAACCTAACCTGCATGTCTTTGGACTGTGGGGGAAACCGGAGCACCCGGAGGAAACCCACGCGGACACGGTGAGAACATGCAAACTCCACACAGAAAGGCCCTCGCCGGCCCCGGGGCTCAAACCCAGGACCTTCTTGCTGTGAGGCGACAGCGCTAACCACTACACCACCGTGCTGCCTCGATTGATATTTTTGTTGAATAAATGATTGAAAGGGCTAATTTTCCTCGTTTTGTTCAAGTATATTACCTTTATCTATAGGCACTGTATCAAAAGGGTGAAATGTTTGCTTGTTTAAATATGTTGAGAAAAGTCTACCATTTCCATGGGATGTACTTATTTTTTCACACGACTGTAGGTGTCCCTGTACTGTCTTTCAATTGCATGATGTACGCATCACTCAGGAAAGGTTTTCCAGAAAGTTTGTTTGATATGTGTAGAGGACTCCTAGAGTTAAATATGTCAAACAGATGTTTGAAAGTTCTTATAAATCAAATCAAGTTTATTTGTACAGCGCTTTTAACAATAAACATTGTCGCAAAGCAGCTTTACAGAATTTGAACGACTTAAAACATGAGCTAATTTTATCCCTAATCTATCCCCAATGAGCAAGCCTGTGGCGACGGTGGCAAGGAAAAACTCCCTCAGACGACATGAGGAAGAAACCTCGAGAGGAACCAGACTCAAAAGGGAACCCATCCTCATTTGGGCAACAACAGACAGCCTGACTATAATATTAACAGTTTTAACAGGTATAACCCTCAACTGTCCTCATGGGGCCGTCCTTCACAGGAGTGGGGCGATAAAACTCCGACCAGACACAGGGCACCAGGATGGATCAAGCAGGTCCGAGGGGCAGAAGAGGCCAGCATCTCAATCCCAGGATCAACATGTAACTCAGAGGGACAGATGGGGGGGGAGAGAAAGAAAACACGTTGTTAGGTATGCCCTAAAAATGACAAGTATTAAATCTGTGTGGTAGGCTCGCAGAGACGAGAGTCTTTACATCAGGCATGACGCACAATGGCATGTTAATATGGTAAAAAATATATCATGACCTGCTCTGGCTGGATGCTTGATTGGGTGATGGGAGCACACTCCTCAGCAATGATGAGATGCAGATGGGACCCTTAGGCCTGGCCAAGACAATTCAGTTACATTTCACCGGGTCTGGGACATGCGACAGAACGTCTGACGGCCGATTCCCTGCAGGCTACGATAGCCAGTCGAGGTCCCCACCGTCTCCACCAAAAGATTTCCTGTTGACTCCATGTAACTCAGAGGGACAGATTTGGGGTGGGGGGGGGGGAAGAGAAAGAAAACACAGGTGGTTAGGTATGCCCAATGTCACCTGAATAAGTAGGAACAGTATACATATTGCACCGAGTACAAGCAGGGACTCCGGCAACTAACTATGACAGCATAACTAAAAGGAGAGAGCCAGAAGGTAACACAGGCATGAGGGAGCCCCGGGACATAAAGCAGCCAGCCACTGCACCGTCAACAAACTCGAGTGAGCAAGCGAGTGGGGACTGACAGCATCCATACATCCCAGTTTACCAAAACACTCTATGTCTGAGGACCCTCCAGATCTACTCCTTTACCTCATAAACACCATTAACAAAAGGCTTGACTAAACAGATATGTTTTCAGCCTAGACTTAAATGCTGAGACTGTGTCTGATTCCCGAACATTACTTGGAAGGCTGTTCCATAACAGTGGGGCTTTGTAAGAAAAGGCTCTGCCCCCTGATGTAGCCTTCACTATACGAGGTACCAGCAGATAGCCTGCACCTTTTGATCTAAGTAGGCGTGTCGGGTCATAGAGGAGCAGAAGTTCACTCAGGTACTGTGGTGCGAGACCATTTAGTGCTTTAAAGGTCAATAGTAGTATTTTATAATCAATACGAAATTTGATTGGGAGCCAATGCAGTGTGGATAAGACAGGCGTGATGTGGTCATATTTTCTAGTTCTAGTAAGGACTCTTGCTGCGGCATTTTGAACTAACTGGAGCTTGTTTATGCACTTATTGGAACATCCAGACAGTAAGGCATTACAATAATCCAACCTGGAGGTAACAAAAGCATGGACTAGTTTTTCTGCATCATGCAATGACATTAAATTTCTTATCTTTGCAATATTTCTGAGATGAAAGAAAGCTATCCGGGTGATGTTATCAATGTGAGTTTCGAATGAAAGACTGGGGTCAATAATCACTCCGAGGTCTTTTACTGCTGCACGTGAAGAAACAGAAATGTCATCCAGAGTTACTGTGTAATCAGAAAACTTACTTCTAGCTTTATGTGGTCCTAGCACAAGTACTTCAGTCTTGTCAGAGTTAAGCAGAAGGAAATTTATAAGCATCCAGTGTCTAATGTCCTTAACACATTCCTCAATTTTATTAAGCTGGTGTCTCTCATCAGGTTTTGCAGAGACATACAACTGTGTGTCATCAGCATAACAGTGGAAACTAATACAATGTTTACGAATAATATCGCCCAAAGGTAACATATATAGAGAAAAAAGCAGTGGACCCAAGACAGAACCTTGTGGAACACCAAACTTTACCTCGGTACGTCTAGAAATATCACCATTTATATCGACATACTGATAACGATCAGTTAGATAAGACCTGAGCCAGGAGAGGGCCATTCCCTTAACTCCCAAAACATTTTCTAGTCTATCCAGAAGAATGGAATGATCAATGGTATCAAATGCTGCACTAAGGTCAAGCAACACAAGTAGCGAGACACAGCCCTGATCAGACGCCAACAGTAGGTCGTTTACTACTTTAACCAGTGCTGTCTCTGTGCTATGATGAGGTCTAAATCCTGACTGATACATTTCATGGATGTTATTCCTATGTAAATATGAGCATAACTGCTGTGCCACAGCTTTTTCAAGGATCTTGGAGATAAAGGGGAGGTTTGATATTGGCCGATAATTGGACAGCTGACAGGGATCAAGGTCAGGTTTTTTAATCAGGGGTTTGATAACTGCTAGTTTAAAGGATTTGGGTACATAGCCAATCATAAGAGAAGAATTTATTATTTTTAGAAGCGGTTCAATTACTCCAGGCATTATCTGTTTGAATAGATGTGTTGGTAAGGGATCTAGTATGCAAGTTGAGGCTTTAGATGTAGAGATTAATGAGAGTAATTCAGTTTCTTTTAGGGGAGTAAAACATTCTAACTGATGATCTGATACAGTTATATTGTTAACTACAAGTTCACTTTCATTGTCTAACCTTAAATTAGTAGTTTGAATTTTTTGTCGGATATTCTCAATTTTGTCATTAAAAAAATTCATGAAGTCGTTGCTACTACATACTGCAGGTGTGCATGTGTCTATAGTGGACTTATTCCTGGTTAATTTTGCTACAGTATTAAATAGGAATCTAGGATTATTTTTGTTATCTTCTATTAGGGAGGAGAGATATGTTGATCTCGCAGCACTAAGAGCTTTTTTATACTTCAGGAAGCTCTCCTTCCACGCCAATTTGAACACTACCAATTTTGTTTGACGCCATTTACGTTCCAATTTTCGAGTGGTCTGTTTTAATGTGCGAGTGTCATCATTATACCAGGGTGCTAATTTTTTGTCTCTGACCATTTTCCTTTTTAGAGGAGCTACATTATCTAAAGTATGGCGGAATGTTGACTCTAAGCATTCAGTTGCCTGATCGAGTTCTGCAGGGGCTGACAGTGACCCAATCAAAGTTGACAGCTCTGGGAGATCATTTATAAAGCTCTGTGCAGTAGTTGACGTGAAAGTACGTTTAATACAGTAGCGTGGTGAGGTGCATATATTATTACTCAGACATATTTTGAATGAGATGAGACAATGATCTGAGATAACTTCAGACTGTGGAAGTATGACTATATTGTCTACGTTTAATCTGAATGTTAGTATTAGATCAAGGGTGTGACCACCATTATGGGTCGGTCCTATGACATTCTGCTTAATCCCGACTGAATCTAAGATGGACACAAACGCTGTTTTTAAAGGGTCTTCTGGGTTATCAAAGTGAATATTAAAATCTCCGACAACTAAAGCTTTGTCTAAGGAAATAACCAAATCTGAGATAAAATCTGCAAATTCAGAAAGAAACTCAGAATATGGCCCCGGGGGCCTGTAAATAATAAGCAATGGAATTAACTGGGTAGACTTATTTTTTGAGGCTACATACATTATATGAGTATGAAGAACTTCAAATGTATTAAATTTATAACCAGGTTTGTGTGTTACACCTAGATAATCGTTATAAATAACCGCGACGCCTCCTCCTCTGCCAGTTAGACGAGGCTGGTGTATATAACTGTATCCAGGAGGACTCGCTTCATTTAATGCTATATATTCATTTGGCTTAATCCATGTTTCTGTTAAACACAGTACATTAAACTCCTGATCAGTAATGAGTTCATTAACCATTAGCGCTTTAGATGTAAGAGATCTAATATTTAATAGCCCCACCTTTAGATCAAAGGTGCTGGCAGCAGCTGTACAGTCAGTCTGATCTAATTTTATATTGATTAGGTTACTGGAACAAACTCTCTGAAAATTTCTACCTTTTTGTTGAGCTCGGGGAACAGACACAGTCTCGATGTAGTGGGCCCTGAGTGACGACTCTGTGCAGCTAGCAGACAGTCGGTTTAGCCTGTTCGTCTGCTCCCTGGCCTTGGCTCTGGATTGTCAGAAATTAACTAGGCCTGTTCTGAGACTATGACCTATGCTGCAGGAAATGAGAGCAGCACCTTCCCGAGTGGGATGGATACCGTCCCGCCCTAACAGGCCAGCAGTGCCCTCAAAATTAGCCCAATTATCTATAAAGCCCACACTGTTTTCAGAGCACCACCTGGACAGCCAGCAGTTCAGCGACCATAACCTGCTGTAAGCTACATCGCCACGCCGCATTGGGATGGGGCCAGAGCATACTACAGCATCGGACATCGCCTTCGCTAATTTAAACACCTCTACAAAGTTACTCTTAGTAACCTCAGACTGACGAAGGCGTATATCATTAGCTCCTGCATGGATAACTATCTTTGAGAACCTATGCTTGCCTAGGACCCTAAGATTACCTGCTATGTCCGGCGCCCTGGCTCCCGGTATACACCTGACTAAAGCTGCTGGTGCCCCTAAAGGCTGAGCTAATTTCACGTGCCGTATGATAGAGTCCCCTATAACCAGAGCTCTTTCAGGTTTCTCAGTGGGTGCATCACTAAGGAGAGCAAACCTGTTCGACACGTGACGCGGAGAGGAGTGGTGCTCCCGTGGGCGAGCCTCAGCGGTAGCTTTGGCTCTACGCTTATGCCGCCGAGCTGTCACCCATTCGCCCCGCTGTAAGGGCTCTAATGCCAGAGTTGGGGGATTGCTAACTCCACCTAGGGCGTCCAGACTTTCCCTAACAGAAACTACACTGTTCTCACGCTCACTAACCTGCTCTAAAGCCTGGACACGCGCTTCTAGCACTGAAATCTTCTCCGTCAGAGAGCTAACTAATCTGCACTTATCACAAGTAAAGCTAATAGAGCTATCGCTAGTGACGGAGGAAGAATGACTAAACATCCTGCACTCAGCACACTGAACAGGCTGAAGGTGTGCCATGATGAAAAGATTCACGTACCTTAAATGAAGATCTGTTGATATTAAAGCAGATCAGATGGCCTCCGCTTGTGGAGGAGAAAAAAAGAAAGCTTCCGGTCTCGGGGTTCTTCCGAAAAAAGAAAGAGAAAAAACCGGAAAAAAAAAAAACCGGAAAAAGGAAAGCGAAAGTGAAAAGTACAAAAATGAAAGCGACAGTATAATAAAAATGAAGACGATACTGGAAATTTATTTATAGAAAAAAAGTTAAAAAAGGATTAGTAATTAACGCCGGCACTCGCGGGAAAAAAGATTCGGCGCGAACAACTCAACTTATAAATTTGACAGTGGCAGCACAATCTTGAAATTGTCACAGTCTGATATCTTGACTACATAATTCAAAAGCATCTGCAACATTTGCACTGATGGTTTGTGCAGCTAAATTAACTTTCATTTTCTGCTATTCCCATGATATACGAGAACTGCGGAGTTATTCCCAAGGTGTAGACCTTCATCTTCTTGCAATTTATGTAGTTGGTCAAAATATGACCCCTGGATCTTGCCACCTGCATCGTCAGTAATTATCTTTGTATGGCCAACGTTGTGCACCAATTTCAACATATGGCAGATGTCCATTACCACATGAATTATTTCATTTTCATCTGCAGGGTGATTGAACCATGGCTGCATGTTCTATGGAGACAAATGTCCACCGAGTTCCTCAATCATACTGAAGTGGCATGATGGTCCATCACATGTTAAAGAAACAGTTCTTACACCTGTCATGAAGCTCCATCAAACAGGTCCTGATGATGTTTGAATGCTCATGCCTTAGAGAGCCCATTCACTAGAAAGTAACCCACACACGCTTTCCAGTTGCTGGTTAATGTTACTACCATCAGCCCTAAAGCATCCGTTGGGACTGATGCATCATCATCATCATCTTATTATTCGGATTCAACAGCGATTGTTAACATATCCATTAAATTTATTGCCATCCCATTGCACATGTTTCCTAATGGTCATTTCACCCAGCATAAAGGCACATACAGCTGCAGAATTGTGTGTGTTTGCTTCAGACACCTTAATGTTTAAAGCATTAAAGGCTTCTGTAAAACCAGGTTCACCATTTATGCTTTGGTACCACTTGTATAGTTGTGATAGATGAGGCAAAGCAAGTTGGAAAGATTTTCTTACATATTTATAGGCCTTGGCCGAACAGAAAGATATTGTTCATGCAAAGGCTCGGACCACTGGGGAATGACTTTTTCTTGATATTTTCTTTCCTTTGCTTTCTAAAACCCGTTTCATCACCTCAAATGGTGCACCACTGTTGGTTTTTCAGAGGTTCTGTGCAGTTATCTGATACCAGGCCTTTGTTCTTCAGTTCTTTCACAACATTCTCTAGTGATTCCACTTTTTTCTCAAGTCTTCTTGATTTCTGTTGTGTGAACTTAAGTTTCTTCTTTGTTGATGTTATGCCATTTATAACATCAACAGCATTTATGAATGCAGTATGTTCTAATAATAACATGCTGGTGCACATGTTTCTGGTATGTTCCTGCTCTGTTTTGTTTAGGCATTTCATTGTCTGCAAAGGCTGAATATCAAAACAACAAAGCTTATGAAACAAAGGCATTGCTATTAAAAAAAAATAATAAAAATCCTATGGCCCCATACTGGCTTCATTTTCCTTAACGTTATTAAATGAGGCCACCAGTGATTTTATTATTGACAATCACAGTATCATGTGCAAACCCTCTTCTGAAGAGAAAAGGGGGTCTTTAGATGCTAAAACAGTGGCACAGCAGTGTGCTTTTACACAGCAACCTATCGCACCTCTGTTTACCTTGAAGGTGTCCAATCCACATGTCCTTGTAAACTGGAGCATGAGAACATGTGTCAATCAGGTAAAAGTGACTAGAAAAAGAAACCACCATCTTTGTAAGTGCACAGTTACACCTGGAAGTGGGTCTAGTATGGGTGCTACATGTGAAAACGGCCATCAAACAAGGAATATGATGTATTGGAGCGAATAACTACACAGTCTTGTAGAAGGCATTTTTAGTGCTTATGAAGTTGGTACACTTTTTGTGGTTGTGGTATTTATTTTTGCTGTTGGATTTAAAGGAACTGAAATGTAACCATATACTTGACCTCTGACCTATGCCTTAAAGTGCACATAGAAGTCAGAAGATGTGAGCACTTTCTATGGTCCTTGACTAGCTAGATAAAACTGCCAGTCATCTCTGCATGTTATTACCAGCAAGTAACATCAACTGTCCTACAACAAGAACTGTTTGTTGTGTGCGTGTGCAAATGTGTCCTCCAGTTTGAGACTCTGCTTACAGTCTCACTTGACTCTTCTTGAAGTTAGTGTGATTGTAGAGATACTGCTGATAGCTATTTGCAAAGCTCTTTCTATTTTGCAGATCTGTTTAACAAATCAGCATGAATGTAATTGTACACAGACGTATGTCTTGCCTTTGGAGAAACGTTGACTGTTATCCTTGCCTTAAGATACTCAGTCATGCTGTGTGCCACTTGGTGAAATGCTGTTGTTAGTCATTGTTTGTTTGTTTTTTGTGATTAGAGGCACGGTAAATAAAAATGTTTTTATTTTTTAGTCAGTTATAAAAAGGTGTGTGTGTGCCAGGATGTTTATTTTTCATTGTTGGTGGGTGTGTCAGTGTTTAATCCTGCTGTATCATGTTTTCACTTTAATAAACAGCTCAGTAGACTCTACAACATGTGATTTGGGATCACATTACAATCTGCTCCACTCACATTGGTCAGTGAATTGCACGTTATCCATCAATGACAACCACAGGTTTCAAAATACTAACTCGCCTTTTTATTTCATTCATGATTTTTGTATATATATATATATATATATATATATATATATATATATATATATACAGACACACATACATACATACATACATACATACATACAGTGGTGCTTGAAAGTTTGTGAACCCTTTAGAATTTTCTAGATTTCTGCATAAATATGACCTAAAACAACATCAGATTTTCACACAAGTCCTAAAAGTAGATAAAAAGAACCCAGTTAAACAAATGAGACAAAAATATTCTACTTGCTCATTTATTTATTGGGGAAAATGATCCAATATTACATATCTGTGAGTGGCAAAAGTATGTGAACCTTTGCTTTCAGTATCTGGTGTGACCCCCTTGTGCAGCAATAACTGCAACTAAATGTTTCCGGTAACTGTTGATCAGTCCTACACACCGGCTTGGAGGAATTTTAGCTCATTCCTCTGTACAGAACAGCTTCAACTCTGGGATGTTGGTGGGTTTCCTCACATGATCTGCTCGCTTCAGGTCCTTCCACAACATTTCGATTGGATTAAGGTCAGGACTTTGACTTGGCCATTCGAAAACATTAACTTTATTCTTCTTTGACCATTCTTTGGTAGAACGACTTGTGTGCTTAGGGTTGTTGTCTTGCTGCATGACCAACCTTCTCTTGAGATTCAATTCATGGACAGATGTCCTGACATTTTCCTTTAGAATTCGCTGGTATAATTCAGAATTCATTGTTCCATCAATGGTGGCAAGCTGTCCTGGCCCAGATGCAGCAAAACAGGCCCAAACTATGATACTACCACCACCATGTTTCACAGATGGGATAAGGTTCTTATGCTGGAATGCAGTGTTTTCCTTTCTCCAAACATAACGCTTCTCATTTAAACCAAAAAGTTCTATTTTGCTCTCATCTGTCCACAAAACATTTTTCCAATAGCCTTCTGGCTTGTCCATGTGATCTTTAGCAAACTGCAGACGAGCAACAATGTTCTTTTTGGAGAGCAGTGGCTTTCTCCTTGCAGCCCTGCCATGCACACCATTGTTGATCAGTGTTCTCCTGATGGTGGACTCATGAACATTAGCCAATGTGCGAGAGGCCTTCAGTTGATTAGAAGTTACCCTGGGGTCCTTTGTGACCTTGCTGACTATTACATGCCTCGCTCTTGGAGTGATCTTTGTTGGTCGACCACTCCTGAGGAGGGTCACAATGGTCTTGAATTTCCTCCATTTGTACACAATCTATCTGACTGTGGATTGGTGGAGTCCAAACTCTTTAGAGATGGGTTTGTAACCTTTTCCAGCCTGATGAGCATCAACAACGCTTTTTCTGAGGTTCTCAGAAATCTCCTTTGTTCAAGCCATGATACACTTCCATAAAAGTGTGTTGTGAAGATCAGACTTTGATAGATCCCTGTTCTTTAAATAAAACAGGGTGCCCTTAACTGGGTTCTCTTTATCTACTTTTAGGACTTGTGTGAAAACCTGATGATGTTTTAGGTCATATTTATGCAGAAATATAGAAAATTCTAAAGGGTTCACAAACTTTCAAGTACCATAAAACAAACAGGATAAGCGGCTACAGATAATGGATGGATGGATATTTGTTTTTTACTTCTAATGAAGGAAAAGAAACACAATTTGCTTTTTACTTTTGTATCTGCCATTTCTGATAACAAAACAATAATGGCATATGTGACAGTTCCGTTGAGTGAGTGGAGCACAGAGGACGGCAGGACAGAGATCAGGTTTGCGTACAGGCTTTATTGCCACACTTTTCAGTCTAACAATAACTTTTCCCAATAGAGAGAGACACACACACACACACACAGCGTCTCGTCCGGGGATGAGCTTTCCTCTGCTCTCACTCTCCCTCCTTAAATAGCGTGCGGTTTACTGGGGAGAACACACACAAAACACAGGTTAATCACACTCAGGTGAAGCGATTCTGCCACTTACCTTCCCCAACTCCGCCCTCCTGTCACAGACCAGCGCTTGACCACGCCCCCGCTGCCACATACCCCCACCGCCCGACTCAGGCCGGGCACCCGCCCGGCCCGCAGCCGACTCCCCCCCCCCCCCCCCCCTTTACGGGAGAGGAAGTCCGCCACGACCATCTGCGCCCCCGGCCTGTGGACCACCTTGAAGTTGAAAGGTTGGAGCGCTAGATACCAACGGGTGATCCGCGCGTTGGCATCCTTCATGCGGTGGAGCCACTGGAGGGGCGCGTGGTCCGAACAGAGGGTGAAAGAGCGCCCCAGCAGGTAGTAACGGAGGGCGAGGACCGCCCACTTGATCGCCAGACACTCTTTCTCTATGGTGCTGTAGCGCCCCTCACGCACCGACAGCTTTCGGCTGATGTATAATACTGGGCGGTCCTCTCCCCCCACCTGCTGGGACAAAACGGCCCCCAGCCCTCTGTCCGACGCATCCGTCTGTAACAAAAAAGGGAGAGAGAAGTCAGGGGAGTGCAAAAGTGGCCCCCCACACAGTGCAGCCTTTACCTCAGAGAAAACCCGCTGGCACTGCTCCGTCCACTGGACCGGATCTGGCGCCCCCTTTTTAGTGAGGTCAGTCAGCGGGCTGGTGACGTCCGAATAATTAGGTATAAACCTATGATAATAGCCAGCCAGCCCCAGGAACTGTCTCACCCCCTTTTTGGTCTTGGGCCTCGGGCAGGCCGCAATCACTGCTGTCTTGTTAATTTGGGGACGCACCTGCCCGTTACCCAAGTGGAAGCCCAGATACTGTACTTCCACCCGCCCAATCGCACACTTCTTCGGGTTGGCAGTGAGCCCCGCCCGCCTCAGCGACCTCAGGACGGCCCTCAGGTGTTGAAGGTGCCGCTGCCAATCATTACTATAAACGATGATGTCATCTAAGTAAGCGGCCGCATAGGTGGCGTGGGGCCGGAGGACCCGGTCCATCAGCCGCTGAAACGTAGCGGGCACCCCAAACAGCCCAAACGGAAGTGTGACGAACTGGTGTAAGCCGAACGGTGTGGAAAAGGCCGTTTTTTCCCGGGATAATGGAGTCAAGGGGATCTGCCAATATCCCTTCTTTAAATCCAGTGTCGAGTAAAAGCGAGCCGTGCCTAGTCGATCGAGCAGCTCATCAATACGAGGCATTGGGTACGCATCGAATTTAGACACCGCGTTGACTTTTCTATAGTCCACACAGAACCGGACCGAGCCGTCGGCCTTGGGAACCAAGACCACCGGGCTGCTCCAGTCACTGTGGGACTCCTCGACGATGCCCATCTCGAGCATGGCCTGAAGTTCTTCCCGAACCACCTTTTTTTTGTGTTCGGGTAATCTATAAGGACGGCTACGCACTACCACCCCCGGGGGCATCTCTATGTGGTGTTCTATGAGGTTGGTGCGACCGGGCAGGGGCGAGAACACATCCGAAAACTCGGCCTGCAACTGGGCGACCTCCGTGAGTTGGGTCGGGGAGAGGTGGTCTCCACAGGGGACCGGAGAGGTGTGAGATGCCAATGACCCTTTTTGGACCTCCGGCCCCAGCTCCGCCTTCTCCGGAACTACCGACACCAACGCCACGGGGACCTCCTCATTCCAGAGCTTCAGCAGATTGAGGTGGTAGATCTGTAGCGCCCCCTCCCTGTCCTTTCGCCTAACCTCATAGTCGACGTCCCCGACTCGCCGTGTGACCTCGAAGGGCCCTTGCCACTTGGCGATTAATTTGGAGCTCGACGTGGGCAACAGGACGAGTACCTTATCTCCCGGAGTGAACTCTCTAAGGCGCATGCCCTTGTTGTACAGGCGGGTTTGCCGTTCCTGGGCCTGCCGCAAATTCTCCTGAGTTAAGTGGGTGAGCGTGTGGAGTTTTGCACGCAGATCCATAACGTATTGAATTTCATTTTTGCTCTGCGAAGGTCCCTCCTCCCAATTTTCCCGCAGTACATCTAAGATGCCGCGCGGCTTACGCCCATACAATAATTCAAACGGGGAGAACCCCGTGGAGGCTTGGGGGACCTCTCGCACTGCAAACAACAAGGGTTCGAGCCACTTATCCCAGTTATGTGCGTCCTCACTTACGAATTTTTTGATAATATTCTTGAGGGTGTGGTTGAACTGTTCGACTAAACCGTCCGTCTGTGGGTGATACACGCTGGTGCGGATCGGCTTAATACCCAGTAGCCCATACAGTTCGGCCAGTGTTCGTGACATAAACGAGGTGCCTTGGTCAGTCAGAATCTCTTTCGGGATTCCAACCCGGGAGATGACGTGAAAGAGGCCCTCTGCAATACTATGTGCGGAGATATTGCGAAGAGGCACCGCTTCCGGGTATCGCGTTGCATAGTCCACCAGAGCCAATATAAAGCGGTACCCTCGTGTTGACCGATCTAATGGCCCGACGAGATCCATCCCAATTCTTTCAAACAGGGTCTCGATTAGTGGTAGGGGGCGCAAAGGCGCTTTTGGAATGGTCGCTGGATTTACTAACTGGCATTCGCGGCACGCCGTACACCACTTACGGACGTCGCCGCGAATCCCCGGGCAATAGAATCGGGCCATTATCTGGGCGAGTGTTTTATCCTGCCCGAGGTGTCCCGCCATGGGATTAAAGTGAGCCGCCTGGAATACCAATTCCCGGCGGCTCTTTGGAATTAACAACTGGGTGACACGCTCCTTCGTCTGAGTGTCCTGCGTCACTCGGTATAACCTATCCTTTAAAATGGAAAAATAGGGGAAGGTCGGGGTGGCGTTCGGCTGGAGCGTTTGACCATCGATTACTCTCACTTGGTCAAACGCGTGTCGCAGAGTTTCGTCTCGCGATTGTTCCAGTGGGAAATCCGCGAGGGATTCCCCAATAGAAAGAGGAGGGGCTGGGGGCTCCTCACTCTGTCGCGGAGATGACGTAGACAGCTCTGCGACTGCAGCTCCAGCCAAAACGACACCGGGACCCCCCCCTGCTAACCGGCAGGACCCACTCTTTACTAGGTGTGCCATCAGCCCCCGGAATCCCGGCCAATCAGTCCCCAAGATTAAAGAGTGGGTAAGGCGAGGATTAACCACCGCCTTTACTATGGATTTGTCCCCTCTGAAATGTATGTGGACCGACACCAACGGGTAGCAGTGAACATCCCCGTGCACACACAACACCTTCACCCCTTGTGCTCCCCCCAATGCCTCATCTTGCACCAGGCTTTGGCGGATCGAGGTCTGGTTGCAACCCGAATCCACCAACGCCTGATATGTCGCCCCTTGTACACTTACCGGTATGCGATACGCTCCGGCCTGATCGAGGGCAGCCTCTGGCACGTCGGGGATCCGCACCACTGCCCCCACCTCCATCGCGGCACACTGTTGCTGCAGGTGGCCCGGTTCCCCGCAGCGCCAGCAAACCGGCCCGGGCCTCCCCTCTGCAGCTGTGGTTTGAGGGTCACTCACCTGAGGGGGGGGGGGAGACAGACACAGAAGGGAGAAACGGGAGGGCACCACGGGTGCAGCGGGCCGGCTGGGGTGGAGTCGGCCCCCGCCTCCGTGGTGGGGGAATGGGGCGAGGACGAGACACGAGAGGAGGGGGAAGAGAGAGAGAGAGAAGATGACATCCATTGTCCTGCCACCGGGACAGCCACCAGATGATCCTCCGCCAGTCCTACGGCCTGATCCAGCGACGCCGGGCGGTGGCACTGGACCCACTCCGCGGTTCCGGCGGGTAGGCGGGCGATGAACTGTTCCAGCGCCACCTGGTCGATGATCCCCTCGGCGTCGCGATCTTCGGCCCTCGGCCACCGCCAGCAGGCGTCCCGGAGCTGCTGGCCGAACGCGAACGGGCTGCCGACTTCCTCCATTCGCAGCGCGCGGAAGCGCTGGCGCTGCTGCTCCGGCGTGCGCCCCACGCGCTGGAGGACAGCCCGGCAAAGGTTGGCGTAGGCCAGCCGGTGGTCGGCGGGGAGCTGTAGTGCGGCTAACTGCGCCTCTCCCGTCAGGAGGGGGAGGAGGCGCGCCGTGCGCTGCTCCATCGGCCACCCCGAGGCTTCGGCGACCTGTTCGAACAACGCGATGAACGCCTCGGGGTCATCCTACGGGCCCATTTTAGTCAAGGTGATGGGAGATGGGCCCGCGGCCGGGGCGCTGGTGGACCCCGCCGACGCAAGGAGGCGCCGGAACGCCTCTCGGTCTTCCTGTTGAGCCAGCACCAGGGCTTCGAAGCGGCGCTCCTGCTCCTTCCGGAGCGTGACGAGTGCCTGGTGCTGGCTCTGCTGAGCTGTGGCGAGGGCGTGGACCAAGTCCGCGAACAGGGAGGATTCCATGGGGCTGCAGGACAGGTGCTCCACTTTTCCCGGGTTTCGGCACCACTGTGACAGTTCCGTTGAGTGAGTGGAGCACAGAGGACGGCAGGACAGAGATCAGGTTTGCGTACAGGCTTTATTGCCACACTTTTCAGTCTAACAATAACTTTTCCCAATAGAGAGAGAGAGACACACACACACACACACACACACACAGCGTCTCGTCCGGGGATGAGCTTTCCTCTGCTCTCCCTCTCCCTCCTTAAATAGCGTGCGGTTTACTGGGGAGAACACACACAAAACACAGGTTAATCACACTCAGGTGAAGCGATTCTGCCACTTACCTTCCCCAACTCCGCCCTCCTGTCACAGACCGGCGCTTGACCACGCCCCCGCTGCCACAGCATATTAACTGGTTACTGACACAAAATTAGAATGACCAAATCTAGGCTACACAGACTGTTGATGTCTTTTTAATTATCATTTAAACAGAATAGATAGAAATGGCGGGGGGGGGGCACACTTAGAAAGCTGAATGCACTGACTGGATGTGCTAAACTGGCTGAATCCATGGAGTGCTGAATGCGCTCCATGTTGTCATGGTAGCATTGGTAATATGTCGCATTCATACTGATTAAGATTGTCCGCAGCATGAAAGCTCTCCGTTCATGTGGTCAGCTATATGGCCAGTCATTTCAGCACAACACAGTTCCTGTTAGCAGTACAGTATGTTATGTTCATTACTATGTATCTATCGCTCACAGAACATTTCTCGTTCTTCATACATATTGGTAAAATGGGTCACCAAATATAATTTTGTGGGTGTTAGTATACTTGAGTGGCCTCCCCAAGTAAAGTCTATGTGTCAAACACTGAGTTGCTGCCACTTCTGCACATGCATGTAGTTATGTGTCAGTTATAAATTTGGCTCCTTTGCTTGGTGTCAGGCTATAACACACCACGCCGGCGTGGATTATTTTTGTATAACACAACACTGCTTTTTAGATTGGTAAGTCTGTTCAGGGAATATTTTTGGTCACTTAAATATGTGCTCAGAAGTTGACATACAAGGATATGAATGTCATCATTATCATTGGAGTTTCAGTGATTTATTTGAACTGTTCTTTTTCTGTGGCAGAGTGATTATTAAAGATTTGTTATTTTAAAAAAAACACACAATCTGGTGCACAGGCTTTAATTCATTTTTTCTTTCCTGAAATCAATACAGGGACAAAAATTTACATATACCCAATAAGATTGTTACTTTAGTGGTGCTGAAAATTCCAGAATGCCTTTTAACTTGCTAACTTTATAATTTCCAGTTGGTGATCATGATTGACATTATGAAGCTGGTAGCTTCTTTGTGCCAACATAAAAAGGGTTTGTTTGACAACTCCTATGGCTTGACCAACCCACAGTACAATTCTAAGGTGCAGATCAAAAGTTCTAGAAAAATATCCTTTAGACTGATGAGACTAAGATGGAGATGTTTGGTTGTTATGCACAGTGCCATATTTGGCAAAAATCAGTCATGACATTTTTCTGATTTTTATACATCTGTGAGGGTCATTTATGAGCTCAGTGTAAATTTGTGAAAAAAAAAATGGGGGGGGGGGGGGTCAGGCTCCACAACTAGATCTAGTTCTATCCCAAGCTCTTTTACGATGGACTGAGGTGAAGTAGAAAATTCTCCTGAGGTCTGACAAATCAAAAGTAGAAATTCTTTTTAGAAGTCATGGACACCACGTCCTCCAGGCTAAAGAGGAGAAGGACCATCTGGCTTGTTATCAGTGCACAGTTCAAAAGCTAGCATCTGTGATGGTATGAGGGTGCATTAGTGCACATGACATTGGCAGCTTGTACATCTGGGAAGGCATCATTAATGCTGAACGATATACACACACATTTCAGAGCAAATATGTTGCCATCCAGACAAAATCTTTTTCAGGGAAGGCCTTCCTTCTTTCAGCAACTCAATGCCAAACTGCTTTCTGCACATATTACAGCTGCATGGCTCCATCGTAAAAGAGTTCAGGTGTTAAACTGGCTTGCCAACAGTCCAGACCTGTCTCCCATTTAAAACATTTGGTGCATTAATGAAGTAAAAAATATGACAAAAGAGACCCCAAACTGTTGAGCAACTGAAATTGTATATCAGACAAGAATGGGACAACATTGCTCTTTTAAAACTACAGCAATTGGTCTCCTCAGTTCCCAAACTTTTACAGAGTGTTGTTGAAAGTAGAGGTGATGCAACACATTGGTAAACATGCCCGTGTCCCAACTTTTTTGAAATATGTTTGACATCAAATTCAAAATGAGCATATATTTTTCAAAAAAAAAAACAATGACATTTCTCAGTTTTAACATTTGATATGTTGTCTTTGTACTATTTTCAATGAAATATAAAGGCTTCCATGATTTGCAAATTATCACTTTCCATTTTTATTTACAGTTTACACAGTGTCCCAACTTTTTTTGGAATTGGGGTTGTACAATCATGTCAGTTTTTAATGCAGTGCTGCCTGAGGGCTTGAAGGTCATGGGTGTTCAGTGTTGGATTTTGGCCTTGCCCTTTACATGTGGGGGCTGAGCAAAATGAATTTGGTTCACCAGTTTTTATTTTATTTTGAGTTTTCTGAAATCAGCATGATGCATATAGAGTCAAAAATATACATACAGCACACCTAATATTTGGCTAAATGTCCCTTAGCAGGTTTTATTTTTAACAAATGCAATTGGTAGCCATCAACTAGCCACAATTCTGGTTGTATATTTGACCACTGTTCTTGGCAGAATTAGTAGAGTTCAGTTAAATTTGTTGGTTTCCTGGCATGGACCCAACTTTGAAAACATGGGGACTGTGCTTAAATCAGGTTCAAGTCAGGACTTTGGGAAGGCCATTCCAAAAGCTGAATGTTAACCTGCTTTATACATTCCACAATCAGCTCTGACAAAGAACTAGAGACCAGAGGTTTAAGCTGAGATACATGAAAGGTAGGGTGAACACATCACATGGTGAGTGGTAATGCCAGTCTAACAGAACATGGGTTGATTACCTTCTTAATGAGGAAGGATCCAAGGAACCTGGGTGCTAGCTTGCAAGAGATGGTCCTAAGTGGCAAGTGACGCGTGGAGAGCATAACTCGTTGACCTACTCAGTAGGTGGGTGCCTTGGAGCAATGTTTGTCGGCCTGCCTCTTGGATGCGAGTGCGGAGCGAATGAGTCTTCTCCGGGCCAATGCCCATGTCCTCCTACAGCGGTGTATAAAGAGCTGGGCTGAGGGTACGGTAACCTCCTCCTCTTGGCTGGGGAACAGTGGTGGTTGGTAACCTAGTGAGCACTGGAACGGAGCGAGACCTGTGGCAGAGGAAAGGAGAGTGTTATGTGCATATTCGATCCAGGGTAGGTACTTGCTCCAAGAACTGGCATCCCTGGACACGTACCTGAGTGCAACCTCCAAAGCCTGGTTTGCCCATTCTGCCTGGCCATTGGTCTGTGGGTGGAAGCCTGAGGAGAGACTACAAGTGGCTCCGATGAGTTTGCAGAAGGCTCTCCAGAACTGTGCAGTGAACTGAGGACCCTGGTTAGAAACAATGTTGGTAGGCAGACCATGTAGGCAGAAAGCATGGTGGACGAGTAGTTCCACGGTCTCTTTGGCTGAGGGGAGCTTGGGCAGAGGAATGAAATGGATGGTCTTAGAAAAATGTCAAAACAGTGAGGATGCATGTGTTGCCACCTGAGTTGGGGAGTCCTGTGATGAAGTCCAGGGTGATGTGAGACCAAGGTTGATGCGGAGTTGGAAGGGGTCTTAGTAAGCCGGCAAGGGGTCGATTTGCTGTCTTGTTCCGGGAGCATGTGTCGCAGGCTGCCACAAACTCCTGGACATCCTCCTTGATGGATGGCCACCAAAAGCACTACTGGATGAGAGCCAGGGTTTGGGTGGCTCCCGGACGACAGGCCAGCTTGGAGCCATGACCCCACTGCAGCACCTGAGTTTGCACAGGACAGGGAACAAACAGATGGTTATGAGGAATGTTGTTGGAGTTACCTTCACCAGGGTCCTGCTCCAGGGCCTTCTGCATGAGTGTCTCAACCTCTAGAATAGCAGCTCCCACCAGGCAGCATGGAGGAAGGATGGTCTCGGGTGGCTTGGACTCCTCTTGGTGGGAAGAGAACATCCTGGACAGGGCGTTGGGTTTGCTGTTCTTGGAGCCTGGGTGGTAGGAGAGCGTGAAGTTGAACCAGGAGAAAAAGAGAGACCAACGGGCTTGACGGGAATTGAGACGTTTGGCAAACTTGAGGTACTCCAGGTTTTTATGGTCGGTCCAGACTAGGAAAGGGAGATCAGACCCCTCGAGCCAGTGCCTCCACTCCTCCAAGGCTAGTTTCACGGCCAGTAGTTCTTGGTCGCCGATGTCGTAGTTCCATTCAGCTGGGGATAGCCGGAAGGAGAAGGCGCATGGGTGGACCTTGTTGTCATTGGCCCTCTGGGATAGGATAGCTCCGACCCCTGATTCGGAGGCGTCGACCTCGAAAATAAACTGCTTGGTTGAATCGGGTATGGTGAGAATGGGTGCTGTGGTAAACCTGCACTTGAGACTGGAAAAGGCTTTATCTGCTTCCTGCCACCACTTGAACTTGGTCTTGGTTGAGGTCAGGGCTGAGAGAGGTCTGGCCACCGTGCTGAAGTCACAGATGAAGCGCCTGTAGAAGTTGGCGAACTCCAGGAAGCGCTGGAGCTCTAGTCTTGAAGATGGGGTGACTGCCTCCAGCTTGAGGGGGTCCATCTGGATCTTTGCTGGAGAGATGATGAACCTCAGGAACGAGACAGAGCTTTGGTGGAACTCGCTCTTTTCTGCCTTGATGAACAACTTGTTTGCTAGCAGGCTCTGGAGGACCTGCTGGACATGACCCTGATGTTCCTCCAGGGAGCGGGAGATGATCAGGATGTCATTCAGGTACTCGAAAATGATGTTTAGGAAGTCCCTTAAGACGTCATTAACGAGTGCCTGAAGACTGTGGGCGCGTTGGTCAGGCTGAAAAGGACCACGAGGTACCAGTGGCAGTGTTAAAGGCCATCTTCCACTTGTCCCCCTCCCTGATCCTGACGAGATGGTATGCATTGCGTAGCTCTAGCTTGGTGAATACCTTGGCTCCCTGGAGTAATTCAAAGGCTGTGGTCATGAGAGGTAGTGGGTAGCGGTTTTTGACTGTGATGGTGTTGAGACCTCGATAGTCAATGCAGGGGCAGAGCGACTTGTCCTTTTCCATGAAGAAGAATCCCGCCCCTGCTGGGGAGGAGGAAGGGTGGATGATCCCAGCTGCCAAGGATTTGGAGATGTACTTCTCCATGGCTTGCCTTTTGATGGGACAGAGAGAGTAGAGTCATCCTTTGAGTGGTGCTGTCCCAGGTGGGAGGTCGATTCCACAGTCATCGGGTCTGTGAGGAAGGAGGGACTGTGAGGAAGGTTGCCCAGGGCCCCTTGATTCACTGCTGAAAATGAGTTTGAGATCCAGATATTCCAAAGGCACATGAGAGGTCGGGGAACTCGCTGGCTGAAGGCTGCGGTGGTTTGGCGGGAGGCAGAGCGGAGTTCAGACAGGAAGCTAGGCAAGACTGGCTCCAGCCTAGGATGGTGTTGTCAGCCCAGTTAAGGTGGGGGTTGTGCTGCGTTGACCATGGTAATCCTAGGACGATGGGTACGTGGGTGTTCATGACGTGAAGCTGGATGGTTTGAGTGGTTACCGGAAATCCTTAGGGTGAGCGGGGCGGTAAGGTGGGTAATGCTGGTCAAGCCAGTGCCATTGAGTGTCAGGACAGTGAGAGGGACGTCGAGATGAAGTAGCGGGATTCCCAGACGCTTGGCAGTGGCGGAGCAGATCAGGTTCCTGTCCGCTCCCGAGTCAACGAGGGCCTGGAGGTGATGATGCTGGTTGCCACGGATAACGATGACAGGAAGTAACGGACGATTAGTGGGGGACTGGTTCAGAGCGTTGCCCACCAGGGCCCCTTGATTCACTGGTGGGCTCGTCCTTTTAGTGGGCAGGCTCGGCAGATGTGTCCCAGCTGACCGCAGTAGAAGCAGGCCCCCATGCTCCACCGGCGATGTCGTTCCTCCGCTGACACCCGAACCCAGTCTACCTGCATGGGTTCGACGGATGCAGTGGGAGGTGGAGAGGAGGTGAAGCTGGGGCAGTTCTTCTCTCTCCTCCGTTGCTGGATCCGAGCGTTGATGCGGTTGGCGAGGTCCATGAGGTTGGAGAGGTCTGATGGCAGTTCCCGTGATACCAATTAGTCCTTGATGGCATCGGACAAGCCGTACAGGAACGCGTCAATCTGGGCGTTCTCATTCCAACTGCACGAAGCTGCCAACATCCGGAACTCGATGGCGTAATCCGAGGTAGACCGGGACCCCTGCCGCAGCTCCTTGAGCTCTCTGGCCGCCTCCCGACCGGACAGAGAGCAGTCGAAAGTTCGCCTCATCTACTTGGAGAAATCCTTGAAACTGGAACAAAAGGGTGCATTGGCATTCCAGACCACTGTTTCCCACTCTCTGGCCTTGCCAGTGAGGAGCGTTATTGTATATGTTACCCGGGAGCATTCTGTGGGGAAGGCCAGAGGTTGCAGCTCTAGGATCAATGAACATTGAAACAGAAACGATCTGCAAGTACCTGGTTCTCCCTTGTAGGGCTGAGGCACTGGAAGTCTCGGTTCGTGGAGAAAGCCAGTGGCAGGAGCTGAAGTAGGAGACGGCTGAGTAGGGGTAGGCACAGCTTGACAGCACTGCATCTGCGTGGTGAGGAGATTGAGTGCATTGGACAGCGTGGCGAGGTTCTGGGTAATTTGTTGTAGGTCTTGTTGGTGGGTCCCGAGGAGAGTCCCTTGCTGCTGGATGGCCATTCTCAGATAGGCGAGTTCCACTGGATCCATATTGGCCAGAATGTACTGTTAGGGTGGGTAGAGGTATGGTGAAGTTTGGATCCAAACACAGACAGTAATCCAATAAATAAGATGATTTAATACAGGGAAGAAAGGGCATGGCAAAAGGTAAACAAACAGGACAAAAAACAAATGGCAAAAATAGTCCGGGCAAAATGAGAACAAACAACTAGACAAAAACATGAGACAGGCAAGGACAAAAATGCTAGTGCAAAAAAAACCCTGAACAAGAAAAGACCCTTAGTGCAAGAAACCATGAATCAGAAATAACCCTTAGTGCAAAAAATATGAACCAGAAAAATGCTAGTGCAAAAACCATGAACAAGAGAAAATCACTAGAGAGAAAAAACATGAGACACAAGAGAGGCACAGAAATGGCTAGAGAAGCAAACGAGACATTCTGGCAAGGTCGGAGTCTGAGAATGGCGTATTTATAAGCAGCAGTGAAAACCAGGAAGCGAATGCAGGTGAGAAGGAATTCCTGTCCCGGATCCAGATCGGCACTGGCGTGAGATATCCGTAATCTTCGGAGTGGATGTCCAGGGCGGAGCATGACAGGTTGAGGTTATGCTGAAGAATTGAGTTAATTTTCCTTCATTATTCCATTCACTTTGTGCAGTCCACCAGTTCCATTGGCAGCAAAACAGTCATAGAGCATGATACTACCACCATGCTTAAGTCGGTATGGTGTTCTTGGGGTTGAATGCCTCACTTTTACTCTTCCAAACATACCTCTGGTCATTGTGGCCAAACTACTCAATCTTTGACCATAAAGTTTTCCTTCAGAAGGCTTATTCTTTGTCCATGTGGTCAGCTGCAAACTTTAGTTGAGCAGGGGCTTCTTTATTGCATGTCAGCAACAAATGTAATACTTGCTTGACAGTAGACTGTAGCAGCTTCCAGTTCATGGCAGGCCTGTGCCTTGGTGGTTCCTGGGTCGTTCCTGACCATCAAAACCAATTTCATCTTAGCTGAGGGTGACTGTTTCAATCTTCTTCCAGACCTTGGCAAAGTGGCTACACCTCCCAACTTGTACTTGTGTACAATTGTTTGAACTGATGATCTTGTGATCTGCTGTTGTTTAGCTCCAAGAGACAAACTTGAATTGTGTAAATTTACGATCCTCTTTCTCAGATCTGCACTGAGCTCCTTGTACTTTCTCATTGTTGGTTAATCCAGTGAGTGCTGTCAAACAAACTCATTTTATGATGGCACAGCGAAACTACCAGCTGTAATCAATCATGATCACTAGCAGGAATTTACAAGGTCTTGACCTTGGTAAATTAAGACATTTTAGACCTTTCAGTACTACTGAATTAATAATATTAAAGTGTTTATAATAATAATAAAGTGGACATATTGATGCATAACAATCTAGGCTGATCTAGCAAATTTTGTCAACAAAATGGCTGACTCTGCTGACTCAGCAATGTCGCGTTTCACTATATTTGACGAAGAAATGATAAACCAATTGAAAGCTGCAAGCAAAAATCACATCACACATCACATTATCTCTAGCCGCTTTATCCTTCTACAGGGTCGCAGGCAAGCTGGAGCCTATCCCAGCTGACTACGGGCGAAAGGCGGGGTACACCCTGGACAAGTCGCCAGGTCATCACAGGGCTGACACATAGACACAGACAACCATTCACACTCACATTCACACCTACGGTCAATTTAGAGTCACCAGTTAACCTAACCTGCATGTCTTTGGACTGTGGGGGAAACCGGAGCACCCGGAGGAAACCCACGCGGACACGGTGAGAACATGCAAACTCCACACAGAAAGGCCCTCGCCGGCCCCGGGGCTCGAACCCAGGACCTTCTTGCTGTGAGGCGACAGCGCTAACCACTACACCACCGTGCCGCCTGCAAGCAAAAATGAAAATACCAAAAAAAGTACGAATTTTTGGCTTTCTGTGTTTAAGAAATGGGCTGCAGAAAGACAAATAAATGACTCTCTAGTGGCATATGAATGCTGTGAGTTAGACAAGGTGCTATCGCAGTTTTATGCAGAAGTGAGGAAAGAAAATGGGGAAAACTACGAACCAGACTCTCTTAAAGTAATGTAGGCAGCATTGGATCGGCATCTGAGACGAGAGAAATATCCGGGATCAATCCTGAAAGATGTTACTTTCAAGAATCACAAAGTCCTTGAGGGAAAAGCGAGAGATTTGCGAAAACAAGGAATGCTTTAGAAACTGATTCAAATGTGCAAGATAGTCTTGCGCCCTGATTGGTTCAGAAAACGTGAATGACAAATGTTGTGAACTTGAATGGCTTCAGAAGTATGAATTTGGCCTTATGTATTATAAACAAGTAATCATATGGTTCCTCGTAAAATTAAGGCTCAATTTCACTCGTGATTTCGAAGTTTTGAAATTGCCCGAGTCGCAAAGCGACTCGGGCAATTTTCAAAACTTCGAAATCACGCATGAAATTAATCCTTAAGTTTACTCGGCCCCATACGATTACCTATACAAATTCACTGAAGATGGTTCACTCAATTTGACCACATTTAGTGCCAAATTCACTCAATTTGACCACATTTAGCTTTCAAAACCACAAAATGGGGGTCAGTTGTACCATTGTTTCCACTCCTAGATACAGTCATTGGTGCATACAACTTGAGAGGTGGTAATCATGAAGTGATGTAAAACACATCATTTAAAATGAATAAAGTTTACTTTTTTAACAATCAATATACACACAATAAACCATAATGACAAAATGACATTTTTTTAGAATGTTTTGCAAATTCCAAAACCATGGGCATTAATATGAAGTTATTTTCAGGCACAAACACCCACTCCTCACCCCCTTTGTGTCTAAAATGGGCTGTCTGTGGGAATTTATGCACATTCGGTCAACAAGATCATTTGTGAGTACTGGCAGTCCAAGGCTCTGTGGGGGGGCTAAGCAAAGAAGTCCATCAAAGGATAAAATATAAGTCATCAATTTATTTGTATAGCACTTTTAACAACATACATTGTTACAAAGCAGCTTTACAGAAAAATAAAGACTTTAAACATATGAACAAATTTTATCCCTGATAAATTTATTTATCCTTGATGAGCAAGCCTGAGGCAGCAATGGCAAAGAAAAACTCCATCAGACAACATGAAGAAGAAACCTTGAAAGGAACCAGATTCAAAAAGGAACCCATTCTCATTTGGGTGATAAAACATAGTGTGATTTATAAATAACTTGTTTCTATAACTGTGTCCTATATAGTTGCAAAGTACAACTGTGCAATCAGGAAAATCATTATAGTTTTAGCATGAAGTCTATTTTGTTGAAGTTGTCAACTGTTCATTGATTGAGACTTGAGTGCTAGACTGTTCATGATAACTGCAGTCCTAAAGTTATCATGGCAGTTGCAGTCCTCAGCCATCATAGCAAAACTGTAAGTGTCCAGCACCATCTTCCAAGTGCGACTTTTGGCTGTCCAAAAGTCTGCTCTAAGTAGCTAGTCGCCATTTTGAGGCCATTAATATTCCACTGTTCCATTTGAAAAGCAATCTGCAACAATGCAATGACATACTAGGCCATATATCTTAAATTGTAATGTGAAATTGAAAGTATTTTGTCAAGGTAACTATATTTGAAATTCTTTTGACTGATCCATGCTGCGGTGGTGTAGTGGTTAGCGCTGTCGCCTCACAGCAAGAGGGTCCTGGGTTCGAGCCCTGTGGCCGGCGAGGCCCTTTCTGTGCGGAGTTTGCATGTTCTCCCTGTGTCTGCGTGGGTTTCCTCCGGGTGCTCCGGTTTCCCCCACAGTCCAAAGACATGCAGGTTAGGTTAACTGGTGACTCTAAATTGACCGTAGGTGTGAATGTGAGTGTGAATGGTTGTCTGTGTCTATGTGTCAGCCCTGTGATGACCTGGCGACTTGTCCAGGGTGTACCCCGCCTTTCACCCGTAGTCAGCTGGGATAGGCTCCAGCTTGCCTGCGACCCTGTAGGACAGGATAAAGCGGCTAGAGATAATGAGATGAGAATGATCCATGCTGTTTTCATATGGTTATTCCATTGTGATGGACCAGAACCAGTCTTGGCCGTCTTGTGGGTGGCCATAAAGGAAAGAATTGTGAAAGAATTAGGCATATTGTGTTCAAAATTGTGTGCTTTTTGTGAGTGAAAGTTTTCTTGTAAAGGCTCGGTATTCAGCTAGGTAAGCACACACTGAGAGAGCTAGCAGAGAAGCATTTGCATGCTTTTTAAAGGCAGTGGCCCATATGTAAAGGAAAAAAAAATTGGATTGAATTCTGGGAAGGGTGAGCTGGCCCCATTAAAGTCACTGAGCTCTTCAGTATGACGTTCTACTGCCAGTGCTTGTCTGGAGAGATTGCTTGGCTATATGTTTGGTTTTATGTACCTCTTAGCAATAGGTGTGGCTAAAACACCTGAACTCAAAAATTAGGAGTGATATCCACATACTTCCACAAAGTGGGAAGCACATAATTGTTTAGAATGTCTTTGTATACTGTAGCATATTAAGATTTCCTTTCAGTGAAACTAAGGGGCTGAACTGAAACATGTTCCACATTGTGCATAGTGCCCCTGTGCACAAAGTGCACTCCAGAAACACATGGTTTACCAAGGTTGGTGTTGAGGAATTTGAGTGGCCTGTACCACCCTGACCACAACCAGACTGAACACCTCTGAGATGAATTGGAACACCGATTGCATGCCAGGCCTTCTTGCTCAATTTAATTGGACAATATCACAAATGCTCTTGAGACTGAATGGACACAAAACCTAAAATCTTGTGAAAAAGCCTTCAAAGAAATTTGGAGGCTATTACAACAGGAAAGTGGGGACCATCTCCATATTAATGCCTATGGTTTGGAATGGAAAGTCTGTCATATTATTTATTACATATTGTATATAATATGTATATATAACTACAGGTGTATTCTATACATTGTGCAGTTTCCTGTGGCTCTCATCATTAAGGAGGACTGGAATGATTTTAATAATGCAGAGGACGCTCATGAGCCTGATCCTAAGGATTTTGATGTGTTTGATCCGAGCCCCAAGTGGCAGACTCTCAAACCAGGTCAGTTTTGGTTTTTCTGCCTTTTTTTCATGAGCTGACTAAATATAACATCTTTATCTTTCATAATTATATTTAACATGTATTGGGCAAAGCCAACAGTCTGATTTTTACTCACTGATTGACAAGACCTCCTTGTTAATGCACATTTGTGGAAGTCACTCAGATCGTCTATATTACATGTAGTCGGGGGTTTCATTAAGGACTGGCGCCTGGCGCAAAATCCAGCTATAATCAGCCTGGCCCCGGTTACTTTTCAAAGTTTCTCAACCAACAATGCTAGTCGATTTCCTATTTTCCAAGACCTTTTCTTTCCTATGGTTATCAGTGGTTATTTTTGCATTCTTTTTACACTTTTTACTGTGTTTGTGTACTCACAGTGGCTTTATGGCCTTGATCTTCAATCACGTCATCTTCACTGTATGAAAGTTTGACGCTGATTGGCTGCTCATCGTTGCAACGGTGGGGCACCAGAAAGCTCGCTTCTGATTTGCTACAGTTCAAAATGAAGTTTTGCTGATGAGGAGCATGTACACAGGAAGCAGCGCCAACTTTTGGCAGACAGAGGACAGAAAATAGACAGAAAGTAAACTGACTTACTTGGCTGGGGTTTAAATTTATTCTCCAGAGCACAGAGAATCGGTTTATTAGTGATTACCGGAGCAAACTGATGTGTTATAAGAAACCCGGAGTGACGCAGCTGTGTGCTGTACTGAACTAATTGTGCTAATGCTACACAGAGCAGTGAGGACAAATACCCACTTTGTGCCAGATAAACACATTATAGTATTATCACACAGTGTGGTTTTCACTCAACAGTTCACTTTAATACTTTAAAACGAATATTGTTTACTACAAGCAGCAGTAACAGGAGCCTGTGGCAATGGAGGTCATGAAATTTATAGTGCCGTTTATTATCTTATTTTTATTTTTGCTACTTCTAGTTTTCAGGTTTGATCTGGAACATATGTATATGGACTCTGTTTTATTGATGTGGCATTATATTTATTATTAATAAATATAAATAATTAAGCCTTTTTCTCTCTTCAGGTTAGTTTAATACTAATAACTTATTTATTGCAACACAGGTTTAGCTAACAATTCATGTTTTATTGGCTGACATTCCATCTGCATGTGTACGCTATTAATTACACTAGCATGTTATTATTTTGGATTATATTATACCATACACTCAGTTTCATGCACAAACTTATGATAAACACCCATAAAATAGCTCTCCCCCGTTGCACCGGGCCCAGGTATCACATACCTTGCTCCACCCGCTACTTCCTTGTTTTCACCCCCTACTTCATTTCATAATGAAACCCCTGTGGAGTGGTTTACACCTAAACCTAGGTAAGCAAACCATTAATAAATCCAGAGACAATAAATGCTTGTTAAATTTTGTTTCCAACACTGCAGTGCATTGTTGTTACATCCAGGTTGTATATCTGTCTCATGCACAATGTTGCTGGGATGGGCTTTAGACCAGAATAAAGCTATTACTGAAGATGAATCAGTTAATACTGTATTTTCCTACCTCCTGCACTAGGAGAAGCTAGTAGACCTAACTCACCAGCAGCCTGCTGATTCATTTTACTGGGGGTTTTCAGACTTCTACTCTAGATTTATTCTTTTTCTCATACCTCTATATTATTCATTTGCACTCTTTAAAAATGTAAATGACCTTCTTTGCTAAAATACATTGTTTACACTCACCGTCCAATTTATTAGGTACACCTGTACAGTAGATGGCTTGAATTGAATTTATTATTTTGGTAAATGATTAATAACTTTAACAGATTAAATCATCTGGTAAATGATTTCAGCAGTGAATAATCAGATGATTCTAATGATCAAATTGGTGGTGCTTTGCAAGTGCAAAGTCAGGAATGCAAGTCAAAGGGTTTGGCAGCTATCTGGTGCCAATGTGGAAAGTGTGCCAAGTGGAAAACTGACATTGAATGTGTTTGTTGTAAAGAGCATTAACTTTTATGCGATATAATACAGGCATAGTCATTGAATTGTTTCACGGATAAAGCTGGTTTGGAAACAAATGTTGTACACCACTGGCCTATATGCAGACAATGACAGCTTGTGTGTAGTATTTACCATGATAGCATGATAGCCTGAAGTGAGAGGGTCAGCACCAGATGGAGAGCCCACAATTTGGTAAGCAACCTATTATATATAGACGCTCAGTGTGTGCTCATGCTTATCTATACGTGTGTGTGTGTGTGTGTGTGTGTGTGTGTGTGTGTGTGTCCATACTAGCTATAAAAGCCTATTTATTTATTATGTGTATTAATACAGATATAGACAACGTGCCACAATAGTTTATATGGTCTGTATATAGGTTTGTGATAGCTCGAAGCTAAATGTGAATGTACGTACAGCAGAGCGCACGGAGCGCAGGTCCATACTTAAGAAATACTTAAAGGAGATATGCAGAGCCTTTATTTTTAAATAAATTTATGAGTGGATAGTATCTCCATCCTTGACTCTTGTATGCTGCATAAATGGGAATAAAATTATATATTTTTGAGAGTTAAAATCAACCGCAAAGTTGGCATTCGAGCTGCCCTGCTGAGCCAGCCAGCCCTGAGTGCGTGACGTCACAGCAGTAACCGGTTTTAAGGCTGAGGCCTTTTACAGCTATAGACCAAAGTCATATAAATAATTTATGGTGAAAGTAAGAAATACCGTTACCGACTTGCTCAACTAAGACTGATTTGACTTCATTGATTGTGGGTTGACTCTCATTAAAACAGGATAGGTGTTATAACTTATGCAACATACATGTACATGCATGCATTTTCACTAATAAACCGTAAAAGGCTAATTAAATAATCAGATGAACTGAGACAATCACATTCTGAAGCAAATTAAATAATCTTATACCGGTAACTTAAATACACAATACAAGTTACATGTATTAATCTAAATGCAGGTAAACAACGTGGGTTTTTTTTTATCCAAATGAGAGTCGGAGCTTACCTGTCTGTGTTCTCGCTTCTTGAAGGCCGATTGTTTTTGAAACAATCTGACTTTCAGTTGTTTGTTCAGTTCCCTGTTCATTCACTTCCATGTAAGGGCGAGATGGCAGCAATATCCAGTTTAGAAATAAGACAGCTGCTTTGCTCATTCACTTTTCTTCATACTGTGTAGTCTGCCATTACTGCTGGGCTCAGGCAATTATTAAAACCCAGGACGGAATGGGATATCACCGGTTTTAGCAACTGCAGGGAGGTCACTGCCCGAGTGATACCTGTTCTGTCCCAGGTTTTAGCAACAACCCCCAGCTCACTCCGAGAGGACTGGTGCAACTGAACTCTCTTTCCTTTTAAGGAAAAATAAATAAAATAAATAATTTCCTTTTCTTGTAGTTTTCTTTTTCTTTAATTGTTGGTACTGCACCCTCTTTCAATATGTGCTTATTGGCAACGTTCCTCAACAGATCACAGGTCTTGTATGCGTCTTCAGTAAAATATGCAGAGCAGAGGAGAGACCACTTTGTAGGCACCCAATGTACCCGTGAACTTCTCGCAAAATGCTTTCAAATCTTTGCAGTTTGAACATTCTTGGGCCATGAATGCAACATAAATCCAGCTTCTGTCGTGTTGCTGCACCGGCCAAAAACACATCTATGTGGCACGGCGATAAATTGGCTCAAAATGGAGGATCGGAGTTGCAATCAGCTCTGTTTTATGATGGCGAAAATGCAGAGGAGACCAATAGACTTCCTGCTGTGACGTTGCGGATGTCAAGGTCATTCACTCAGATCGCTACCTCTATAAATCACTTTAATCGTAAAAATTACTATATTAGATTTATTGTTAATGCTTAAAACTATTCCTGTGCCATTCTTGAGGTCTCAAGGCATTTATAAATGTGTCATGATCCGCCGCAGACTTCCACTCCGGAGATTTACTGTCTCCCAGTTCAGTGCAATCTGGATCCGGGACGGGACTTCCATCTTGCCGGCATTCACTGCCTGGTCTGTTCTGCTGTGTATAAATAGGGACTTTGCCAGAATATCTTCTCTGTTCTATTTCCTTCACTCCAGACCGCCAGGGCGGTGCTGAAAGCACTAGTGGAAGGATCTTTGCATCCGCGCGTTTCGAGAGTCGCATACAAAAGTTGTCATCTCATGATGTATGATGTGCCTGCCTATATAAGGCAACATCCCACATCATTTGGCCTCTTCTTTTTTCTCGTGTTGGAATCGCATCTTTTCTATTGGAATTGTGTGTGTGTTATCAGTTAACTGTGGGAATACCTGCGACAATCTACAGTGCAGCTCGTGACTGAAGAGGACTTCAGTGGGACTCAACTCCACACGAGCTATTTGGTCACTAAGGTAACTTGTTTTATGCATCGATAGTCACTGAATCTTGGCTGCCAAGTTTTCAGGGGCGGCTATTATATCGGTCTTGTCACAAACTGCTCGGTTGCCGACAGGTTTGTCAGTGTTGAGTGAGTTAGCGAATTGGTTGCCAATAACGTTAACGTGTACTTACAACTTTACGTGAGCATCGGTTTCTGGTTGCTAGTAAATCGTTGTCTGTAGTGGTAAAGCTGCGCTTGCGAACTCGCTAGCCTTGGTTGCCAGGCTAGCAAGCAGCGCTCCACCTTGCTTCTTTTCTAAAAAAAAAAAAATCGCGGGCGAGTGGACACTGAGATTGATTCAGTGAGGTGTTCCACTTACCCCAATCTAATGGAGGTGCTGGATGCACATGATCGCTGCGCGGAGTGCCTTGGCATGCAACATCTAAGGGAGGCAATGTCTGATCCATGCCCTTCCTGTGCGTTAATGATACTTACTGTTAGACAGGAGCGGTTGGCTGGTGTGGAACGTGTGTCTAGCAGTTTTCTGCTCTTGGATTCTCAGACACAGTGTAAGCGTAAGCTTTCACCACCAGTGCATGCAAAACAGCGCAAAAAATCTAAGTCTTCTGAGTTAGAGCGTAAAGTGGAACTGCTCTCATCTACAGTAGAGCGTCTGCTGCCTCTGCTTGCAAGGCCCCCCCTACAGCAGGGGCACAGGTAGGTACTGTAGAGGAACAGCCTGCACCGCCTGCCTCCTTGTCACCCATTGGCTCATGTTCTCAGCCACCTGACCAAGAGGAAGTGATGTCTGTGGCTGCCTCAGACACCTTTTTCAGTCAGCCTTCTTCCTCGGCGCAGCCACCAAGCGAAGTCCTGCCAGGTGTTGAGCCCTGTGATTCGGGCAGTGATGTTACCTCTGGGCGATCTGGGGAGTCTGCCTCAGTGGTGGGTTCGGTGGAGGCCACACTGAAGGCTTTGCTTGCACGTTTGCAGTTGGACACCCCAGCGCCTCCTACTGGATCTGAGAACATGTTCCTGTGCCGTGTTCAGCGTGCCTCTCTGGTAATTCCACAGTGTTGTGACTTTACTTCTGTGGTGGCCTCTGCCCTGGAGGCTGCTACGAAATCTGCCCATCCAGACCAGATGTCTCACATGCTTGCGGCGATGCAGGACCTCGGTGCTGTTGGCTTGGGTAGCATGCCAGTAGTCGAATCAAGCATTGCTTCGCTCATTGTGTCTCCCGATGAAGCACTTCGGGAGCAGGTGCGTTGCCCTAACACTGAGTGCCGCCGCACAGACGAGCTACTTTCTCGTGCTTACAACTCTACTGCCTTTCTTGGCAGGGTGTCTAACTCACTGGCACACATGTTTGTTATGCTGCACTCGACACTCAACACATCATCAGCAGACCCACTGGCGGCTGAGGTACTGGAACTTGCACTGCAGGCTATGGGTATCATTGCCAACCAGTGTGGCACTACCTTGGGCACCTTGCTGCAAGCCTGTCAACAAGTGTGGCTGGCTCAATCGCCTCTGCCAGAAGTATGTAGGAACAACCTGAGGCACCTCCCACTGGCACCTGGACAGGTCTTTGGGCCAGCAGCACAAGAGGCCCTTGACAGACATGTGTCTGTTACAGAGTCTCGCTCCCATCATCTGGGTGTAGCACCCACCTTCAGAGCCCCACCAAACCCTTCTGCCTCACGCTTTAGGCATGTGGCCCCTAGAGCTGCACAAAGGTCTCCCCATCGACCCCAGCAGCAGGCCCCCAATCCCCCATCTCCCTTGGCCAGGCAGGGTGGCACTCAGCCACACGTGAGTTTTCACCCTCTTCGACAGACGGGTCCTCCCCGCCATTGTCGCCCCCCCATCCCTTCCGAAAAACGTAGACAGGACCACTGACAGGTCAGGGTCAGTGGCAGGAGTTTTTACAGGCAGCCAGCTAGTGCGTTGGTGCGAAATAGCAACCAACCAATGGCTACTCACTACCCTTTCAGAAGGGTACCGCCTGCAATTCTGCCACCGGCCACCAATGCATTCGGGTGTGAGGCAGACAGTTATAACCAATCCAAGACAGGCAGAAGCCTTGTCGAGAGAAGTTCAGTTGTTGCTACAAAAGGAGCCATAGAGATGGTCGACCCCATTGTTCACCCAGGGGGGTTCTTTTCAGTTTATTTTCTCGTTCCAAAGGAAGACGGTGGGTTCAGGCCGATTTTAGATTTAAGAGTGCTCCCTTACTTGGACAGCTGGCTTCTTTGTGCGGCATTGCCCGAACAGGCCAGGGAACATGCTCACCGGTTGCTACTACACATTACGGCTCTGGGGTTCAGGGTGAACTAGAGGAAGTGCAAACTGGTCCCAGTCCAGGCAACACGTTTCATCGGCCTTGCCGTGGATTCAAACACTATGCTGGCCAGTCCCACGCCAGACAGAATAAGTTCAATTCTCACTGGCATGAACCACCTTTGTCTCGGGGGAACTCGGCATTACATTTCTCTCCTTCAGTTGTTGGGGAAACTCACAGCGGCTTCAGTAGTCATTCCTCTGGGTCTTCTGTGGCTAAGGGCTTTTCAGAGATGGCTTCTTCAACTGCATCTGTGTCCAGTGCGAGACAGGCACATGAGGGTGAGAATAACATGCTGTTGCATGCTCATGCTAAGACCTTGGTCCCAGGTACACTTTCTCACTCGTGGAGTTCCACTTGGTCCCCCACCGGGACGGTGGGAGGTTATCCGGACAGATGCTTCCCTCATGGGTTGGGGTGGAGTCTGGCGTCGGCAAGGTGTGAACGGCACCTGGCCTGCTCCGTGGCGCACGTCCCACATCAACACACTGGAGTTGATGGCGGTGTTTCTGACATTGCGCCACTTTCAGGAAGTGCTGCGGGGCAAACATGTATTGGTATGTACAGACAATGTGGCAACTGTTTTCTATATCAATCATCAGGGGGGCACAAGGTCTGTAGCTGCGCTTCAGGTGGCTCACAGTCTCCTAGCATGGGCTCAGGACAACCTCCTTTCCATAAGGGCATCTTATCTACCTGGACGCCTAAACAGTGTGGCAGATGCTCTGTCACGCAGCAAGGTGTCTCAAGGGGATTGGAAACTGCATCCAGACACGGTGGAACAGATCTGGAAAACCTATGGGAGAGCAACTGTGGACCTGTTTGTGAGCTGTCAGACAACTCATTGTCCGACATGGTTTTCCCTGGGAGAAGAAACGGAAGCATTGGGCCAGGATGCTCTGGCCCACGACTGGCCGAGGGCCATCCTTTATGCCTTTCCCCCTCTACCACTGTTGTGGAGGACTCTCTGCCGTGTGCACGATCACAGTCACCATGTGCTATTGATAGCTCCTCATTGGCCATCCAGGCCATGGTTCCAGCTCCTGCTGTCACTACTAGTGGGACCCCCTTGTCAGCTGCCCAGCAGGCCCGACTTGCTGACGCAGATGGAGGGCAGGATTCAACACCCATATCCCGAACGCCTGAAGCTCTGGGTGTGGCCCTTGGGGCCCTGAGGCTACTACTGGAGTGTTTAGAAGGGACCAGGAACACTGTGGTGAATACATGTGCAGAATCTACCCGACGCTTGTATGCAGGCAAGTGGAAGGTGTTCTGTGATTGGTGTGCGGAACGCAACATCGACCCCCTAAGCTGCTCTGTTCCACAGATTTTAGATTACCTGCAGCACCTTTTAGAGCTTGGCAGGGCTGCATCTACACTTAAGGTGTATGTTGCAGCACTAACAGCCCACCATTCAGAGGTTGGAGGTGTTTCACTTGGGTCCCACCGGCTGGTGGTAGCCTTTTTGAGAGGGGCAGTTCATCTTAATCCTCCTTATTTTGTGCGGAGTCCGTCATGGGATCTGAACACTGTGCTCGAATCCCTTTGCTTGCCTCCTTATGAGCCCCTGTCAGCAGCTGACATTAAGTGGCTATCTGTTAAAACAGCTTTTCTCCTTGCCATCACAACAGCCCGGCATGTGAGTGAGCTACATGCCCTCTCAGTGAGTACTGTTTGTCTTCGTTAGGGCCCTATGTTTGACAGTGTTTCATTGTGGCTTAACCCAGCTTTCCTCCCGAAAGTCTTATCTCCCCAGTTTAGCAACCAGCCGATTTTGCTGACTGCTATACCGGCGGACAGGACAGACTTGCATGCTGAGTTGTGCCCTGTCAGGGCTCCGAGGCTTTATTTTGATAGGACAGCAGCCTTCCGTATGACAGACCAATTGTTTGTTTGTTTTGGTGGCGCTCCGAGAGGAAGGCCTCTGTCCAAGCAGCGACTCTCCCGTTGGGTTGTGGAGGCAATCACCCATGCCTATGAATCTATGGGATGTACTGTGCCCTCTCCTGTCCGCTGCCATTCGACGCGTGCTCAGGCAACATCATGGGCAGCTCTCCGGGGTGTACCACTCTCTGACATTTGTGCTGCTGCAACTTGGTCCAATACATGTACCGTACATTTGCCCGGTACTACAGGCTAAATGTTGCATCCATGCCATTGCTGTGTGCAGCTGTTCTTCCAGAAGGTGGTGATGCTCTTCTGAAGTCCTCGTGACTGGGTTGGTATTCGTCTTCCACTACTGCTTTCAGCACTGCCCTGGAGTGAAGGAAATAGAACACTGGTTACGAATGTAACCGTGGTTCTATGACTAAGTGGAAGACCGCCAGGGTCTTTGGTCAGTCGGATTGCGCGAGAATGATCTTGAGGCCAAATGACGTGGGATGTTGCCTTATTTGTTTGCCTTATTGTTGCAGGCACGTCATACGTCATGAGATGACAACTTTTGTATGCGACTCTCGAAACGCGCGAATGCAAAGATCCTTCCACTAGTGCTTTCAGCACCGCCCTGGCGGTCTTCCACTTAGTCATAGAACCACGGTTACATTCGTAACCAGCGTTTCTCATGTTGTCTCTGTGCCGTTTTTTGCTTCCTGATTTTTGCTCTCTGTTTTGCCTAGTCTTAGCCACAGTTTTTTGTACTCATGTGTTGTCTTTTTATTTTCTTGTTTTTTGCACTATGGTTGTTGTCTGAACTATTTTTCATGTTTTTTCATATCAGCACTTTGTCTTTGTCTACCTCGTTGTTGTCTGGATTATTTTTACTATTTTTGTTTGTTGACTTTTTTTTTGGACTTTAATTAAATCATTTTTTTATTCATTGGATTTTCTGGTTTGTGTTCTGCTCTTGGATCCTAACTCACCACATCTTGCCACCCTTAACAAAATGAAAGTGAGGCCATGGCTCTGCGTATATCCTTTAAGGTAATGCATTGACCTAATTTTTGATGGCTTTTGTGACCATAGGGTACCCTATGGTAAGTGCAAGGCAACGTATCTCAAACACTTGACCACTGGAAAATGAAATATGTATCTTTATTTACATAAGAGAGATGGGTTTTCAGTACTTATTTTTAATTTGCTTTAAAAAAAATAACATGGGATTATTTACTAACACATTTTATGCTCATCAGGAGCTCCGCTTTTAGTCAGTGCCTAAATATATAGATTCATAAATTTATGTATGTATGGATGGTATGGAATGAATGGATGGAATGGTAGGTATGGATGGATGGTATGTATGTAGGTATGGATGAATGGTTATGGATGGATGGAATGGATGGGAAGGATGGGTGGTTGGGATGGATGGTATGCATGTTATGGATGGTATGTGCGGGATGGATGGATGGTTATGGAAGGATGTTATTTATGTATGTTATTTATGGATGGTATGTATGGATTGTATGGGATGGATGGATGGTTATGGATGGATGGTATGTAGGTATGGATGGTATATATGTATGGATGGGATGGGATGGGATGTAGGGATGGTATGGGTGGGATGGATGGTATATATTGGATGGATGGAATGGATTGTATGCATGGGAGGTATGGATGGTTGGTATGTATGGATGGGATGGTATGTATGGATGAATGGATGGTTATGGATGTTATGTATGGATGGTTATGGAAGGATGGTATGCATGTTATTTATGGATGGTATGTATGGATTGTATGGGATGGATGGTTATGGATCGATGGTATGTAGGTATGGATGGTATATATGTATGTATGGATGGGATGGGAAGGATGGGATGGGATGTAGGGATGGTATGGGTGGGATGGATGGTATATATTGGATGGATGAAATGGATTGTATGTATGGGAGGTATGGATGGATGGTTGGTATATATGGATGGCATGGTATGTATGCTTATGGATGTTATGTATGGATGGTATTTGATGGAGGGACGGTTGGTATGTATGGGATGGATGGTTGGTATGTATGGATGGGATGAATGGTATGGATGTTATGTAAGAACGGGTATGGATGGATGGTATGTATTGGATAGATGGATGGCATGTAGGTATGGATGGTATATACAGTGGTGCTTGAAAGTTTGTGAACCCTTTAGAATTTTCTATATTTCTGCATAAATATGACCTAAAACATCAAATTTTCACACAAGTCCTAAAAGTAGATAAAGAGAACCCAGTTAAACAAATGAGACAAAAATATTATACTTGGTCATTTATTTATTGAGGAAAATGATCCAATATTACATGTCTGTGAGTGGCAAAAGTATGTGAACCTCTAGGATTAGCAGTTAATTTGAAGGTGAAATTAGAGTCAGGTGTCTTCAATCAATGGGATGACAATCAGGTGTGAGTAGGCACCCTGTTTTATTTAAAGAACAGGGATCTATCAAAGTCTGATCTTCACAACACATGTTTGTGGAAATGTGTCATGGTCAAACAAAGGAGATTTCTGAGGACCTTGGAAAAAGCGTTGTTGATGCCCATCAGGCTGGAAAAGGTTACAAAACCATCTCTAAAGAGTTTGGACTCCACCAATCTACAGTCAGATAGATTGTGTACAAATGGAGGAAATTCAAGACCATTGTTACCCTCCCCAGGAGTGTTCGACCAACAAAGATCACTCCAAGAGCAAGGCATGTAATAGTCGGCGAGGTCACAAAGGACCCCAGGGTAACTTCTAAGCAACTGAAGGCCTTTCTCACATTGGCTAATGTTCATGGGTCCACCATCAGGAGAACACTGAATAACAATGGTGTGCATGGCAGGGTTGCAAGGAGAAACTCAAGAACATTGCTGCTGTTCTGCAGTTTGCTAAAGAACACATGGACAAGCCAGAAAGCTATTGAAAAAGTATTTTGTTGATGGATGAGACCAAAATAGAACTTTTTTGTTTAAATGAGAAGTGTTATGTTTGGATAAAGGAAAACATTGCATTCCAGCATAAGAACCTTATCCCGTCTGTGAAACATGGTGGTGGTAGTATCATGGTTTGGGCCTGTTTTGCTCCATCTGGGCCAGGATGGCTTGTCATCATTGATGGAACAATCAATTCGGAATTATACCAGTGAATTCTAAAGGAAAATGTCAGGACATCTGTCCATGAACTGAATCTCAAGAGAAGGTGGGTCATGCAGCAAGACAATGACCCTAAGCACACAAGTCGTTCTACCAAAAAATGCTTAAAGAAGAATAAAGTTAATGTTTTCGAATGGCCAAGTCAAAGTACTGACCTTAATCCAATGGAAATGTTGTGGAAGGACCTGAAGCGAGCAGTTCATGTGAGGAAACCCACCAACATCCCAGAGTTGAAGCTGTTCTGTACGGAGGAATGGGCTAAAATTCCTCCAAGCCGGTGAGCAGGACTGATCAACAATTACTGGAAATGTTTAGTTGCAGTTATTGCTGCACAAGCGGGTCACACCAGATACTGAAAGCAAAGGTTCACATACTTTTCCACTCACAGATATGTAATACTGGATCATTTTCCTCAATAAATAAATGACCAAGTATAATATTTTTGTCTCATTTGTTTAACTGGGTTCTCTTTATCTACTTTTAGGACTTGTGTGAAAATCTGATGATGTTTTAGGTCATATTTATGCAGAAATCTAGAAAATTCTAAAGGGTTCACAAACTTTAACTACAGGCCAATCACATGTTTACCACTGATGTGGAAGCTTTTGACTGAAATCATATCGGAAGATGTTTACTGGTTCTTAGACGAGAACGGGCTTTTGCCAGAAGAACAGAAGGGTGCAAGGAAATAATCACAAGGCACACATGACCTCCTATTCATTGATAAAATGATTATGTACAATGCCCGATCTGGCAAGAAGAATCTATTCATGGCCTGGATAGGTTACCGAAAAGCTTATGACCTGTTTCCACACTCCTGGATAAAAGAATGTCTGGATCTGGTCGGTATTGCTCCAAATATAAAGAGACTGTTATTCAAGAGTATGGAAGACTGGAGGACAGAGTTGTCTTCTGGATCAACAAAAATTGGGGAAGTTGACATCAACAGAGGCATCTTCCAAGGAGATGCGCTGTTGCCCTTGTTATTTGTGATCTCTCTGATCCCACTTACACGCGTAATTCGGAAATCCAATTATGGTTATAACATCAATGGTGTAAAAGTGAACCATCTTCTCTACATGGATGATCTGAAAATTATGCAAGGTCAGAGAAGGGGCTAGAATCCCTGGTACATACTGTCCACGTTTTTAGCACTGACATCGGGATGGATTTTGGCATCACCAAATGTGCCAAGCTGGTTGTGAGAAGAGGAAAGGTTGCAGTTGCTGATAGAATCAAACTGCCAGATGGCAGAGGAATTAAAAGCTTGGAAAAGGGGGAAAGTTACAAATACCTTGGCATATTTAAGAGCGATGAATTCCAACACAATTAAATAAAGAAGAGGTTAGCGAAGGAATATTTCCAGCACGTGAGAAAGCTGCTACAGTCCAAGGTAGATGGTGGAAATGTCATCCGTGGGATTAACACTTGGGTAATCCCACTGCTGAGATACTCTGCAAGCTTCCTAGATTGGACATGAGAAGAACTAAAGGCACTTGATAGAAAAATAAGAAAGTACCTCACTATGAACAGCGTGCTCCACCCACGAGATAGTATAGCAAGATTGCACCTACCTAGAAAGAATGGTGAGAGAGGGCTTATCTCCATAGAGGATTGTGTAGATCTAGCTATAGTTAGGCTTACTAATTACATAGTGGGAAGCAACAAAAGATTGCTAACGGCAGCCCGAAGAGGTTGGAGCAGTTGCCAGGAGAATTGCAAAGAGATCAAGAAGAGAAGATATGACGAATGGATGAGTGAGCTGAAAGACAAGAAGCTGCATGGCCAGTTCATCAGAGAGATGGAAGGAGTAGCTAGTGACAAGAGCTGGGGGTGGCTTGAAAAGGCCCACCTTAAAATGAGCACTGAAGCTTTGATTATGGGGCCACAGAGCCAGTCAATCCAAACAAATTCTATAAAGACAGATCAACAAGACCCAGGAGGATCCTATTTGTAGGATGTGTAGGAAGAGTGACAAAACCATGAACCATCTTCTCAGTGAATGCCCTAAACTAGCTCAGGTGGAATACAAACACCACCATGACAATGTGGCTAAGGGTATCCATTGGGATCTTTGCAAGCATTTTGGAATTGTGTGGTGATAATTGGTACAAACATAGCTCAGAGGCAGTTGTGGAAAACACAAATGCATAGATACTCTAGGATGTCACCATCCAGACTGACAAGAAGATGCCTCACAACAGGTCTGATGTACAGTGGTGCTTGAAAGTTTGTGAACCCTTTAGAATTTTCTATATTTGCATAAATATGACCTAAAACATCATCAGATTTTCACACAAGTCCTAAAAGTAGATAAAGAGAACCCAGTTAAACAAATGAGACAAAAATATTATACTTGGTCATTTATTTATTGGGGAAAATGATCCAATATTACATATCTGTGAGTGACAAAAGTACGTGAACCTTTGCTTTCAGTATCTGGTGTGACCCCCTTGTGCAGCAATAACTGCAACTAAACGTTTCCGGTAACTGTTGATCAGTCCTGCACACTGGCTTGGAGAAATTTTAGCCCATTCGTCCATACAGAACAGCTTCAACTCTGGGATGTTGGTGGGTTTCCTCACATGAACTGCTCGCTTCAGGTCCTTCCACAACATTTCCATTGGATTAAGGTCAGGACTTTGACTTGGCCATTCCAAAACATTAAGTTTATTCTTCTTAGCTATTCTTTGGTAGAACGACTTGTGTGCTTAGGGTCGTTGTCTTGCTGCATGACCCACCTTCTCTTGAGATTCAGTTCATGGACAGATGTCCTGACATTTTCCTTTAGAATTCGCTGGTATAATTCAGAATTCATTGTTCCATCAATGATGGCAAGCCATCCTGGCCCAGATGCATCAAAACAGGCCCAAACCATGATACTACCACCACCATGTTTCACAGATGGAATAAGGTTCTTATGCTGGAATGCAGGGTTTTCCTTTCTCCAAATATAACACTTCTTATTTAAACCAAAAAGTTCTATTTTGGTCTCATTCGTCCACAAGACATTTTTCCAATAGCCTTCCGGCTTGTTCACGTGATCTTTAGCAAACTGCAGACGATCAGCAATGTTCTTTTTGGAGAGCAGTGTTTTTCTCCTTGCAACCCTGCCATGCACACCATTTGTTGTTCAGTGTTCTCCTGATGGTGGACTCATGAACATTTAACATTAGCCAATGTGAGAGAGGCCTTCAGTTGCTTAGAAGTTACCCTGGGGTCCTTTGGGACCTTGCCGACTATTACACGCCTTGCTCTTGGAGTGATCTTTGATGGTTGACCACTCCTGGGGAGGGTAACAATGGTCTTGAATTTCCTCCATTTGTACACAATTTGTCTGACTGGATTGGTGGAGTCCAAACTCTTTAGAGATGGTTTTGTAACCTTTTCCAGGCTGATGAGCATCAACAATGCTTTTTCTGAGATCCTCAGAAATCTCCTTTGTTCGTGCCATGGTACACTTCCACAAAAATGTGTTGTGAAGATCAGACTTTGATAGATCCCAGTTCTTTAAATAAAACAGGGTGCCCACTCACACCTGATTGACATCCCATTGATTGAAAACACCTGACTCTAATTTCACCTTCAAATTAACTGCTAATCCTAGAGGTTCACATACTTTTGCCACTCACAGATATGTAATACTGGATCATTTTCCTCAATAAATAAATGACCAGGTATAATATTTTTGTCTCATTTGTTTAACTGTGTTCTCTTTATCTACGTTTAGGACTTGTGTGAAAATCTGATGATGTTTTAGGTCATATTTATGCAGAAATATAGAAAATTCTAAAGGGTTCACAAACTTTCAAGCACCACTGTAGTTGTGGTAGATAAGACAACAAGACATGTCACATCATCGATGTAGCATGCCCAGGGGACAGTAGAATCACTCTCAAAGAGGAGGAAAATGTCAACAAATATCTTGACCTAGCATTGGAAATAAAAAGTCTCTGGAAGATGAAAAGAGTTGGCATCATCCCAGTTGTTATCAGAGCACTGGGTAGCTATACAGACAGGCTAGAGAGATATTTCGAAGATATCCATGTTAGACTTAAGGCAAATAGAATGCAGAAGACCATACTATTGGGCTCAGCAAGAATCCTTAGAAGAGTACGACTGCCAGTAGTACTTGTTGCTGCCAGCCCTAATTTTTCCAGTATATCATTACTGTGAGTTTAAGCATAATAATAATAATAATAATAATAACAATAATAATAATAAAAGAGCACAAATATGCTGCACAGGCAACTGTGGACAAAGTTTGAAATACATTACCTAATATAAGTTAAGTAATTCAGACAAAACTCACTAAATTAATTAAATGAAAACTAAATGATTTTAATACTGATGTAACAACTGTTTAATCTCCATAAGTGACTTTTATCTTAAGTGATGACACTAGAGAGACCAAAGTGGCTGAGGCATATCCCACTGTAAAATTATACTACTTTGGTAACAAGTTTATCGTATAAAACATTATAATACATATATGAACATGACTTTGAAATGTCAGCCACTATTAGCATGCTAAGACAGAGAGATAACAATAGGCAAAGAGGCATATTTCTCAGCAGTAGCATTCTGCCATCCCATTAGGGATTTCCTTAAACGATGGGAGTATTGCAGATCCTGCACAGCTAACCCTTGCATTAATTATACTGTACAGTTGATAGAGAGCTGTCAAAACCTGGCTTGGTATGCTGAGTGTTCAGTGTTTATATTTGTCACAATTACAAAATTATTTTATGTACTGTATTCATATTGTTGCAGGTCAAGCTGTTCCAGCAGGCTCTCATGTCAGGTTGAATCTTCAGACAGGGCAAAGAGAGGCCAAGCTTGGAGTTGAAGAATACCTTCCAGGTAGAAAGAGGTATGGGAAAATAAGATTGCTTTAACAGTGACTAGTGGCTGGATGGCATGATGAAAACACTAACAACACTTTCCCTCCACGAAGCAGTTTTTCCCTCCCTCTGCATTTCATTCTTCAGCTTCCACATCCCCCATTGTCTGAATACTGTTGAGCCTATTTTCTTTTCCACTGTAACACGCTCACATCATGATTAGTTATCAAGCCAGCTGGTTTACACTATGTGTCTATTGCCTTGGTGTTAACCAGCTTAGCAGTATCTGGTTTGGACATCCCCAGTGCTGACCTGATTAGGAGTCTAATCTGAATTGCTACTACCCTAATAACCAGCTAATCATAGATGTTCCATACCAAATGAATACATGGTGAACAGAGAAAATATTGAAAATTTCTAGGTAGGTAGACAACATGGCATCAGACTTGGCATAACTAAAATGGTTGATTCTGGAACTGAAGCCAATCATGGCATCCTTCAGAAGATCCTTAACCAGAGAGACCATTCTGCCTCTTGTGCTGTTATTCATCCCAAAGTATTTAACATTCACTTCACTGGCTTCTGAACAAGGAAGACAGGACACATCCGAAACTGTCATCTATTTACATTTATAGCATTTAGCAGATGCCTTTATCCACAGCAGCTTACAGAAATTCTTTGAAGTCTCTTTGAAAAAACACATCTTGAGGCTAATTCGCTGGGTCAGGGACTAAGGGTACCATCAGTCTAAAAACACTGTTGGGAGATTCATACAGTATGAACAACACAAGACAAGTATTATTTTTATTAACAAAGTGGACTTGTCAACTCTGATAACAAGGGGCATAGGGATAATGCTGTATTTGGATATTTAGCTCTTACAGGGGGGTTGGAAAGTATTCAGATCTCTTCAGTTTTATTACATACTTTATGTTATTGATTTACTTTAAAGTGGATTACAATTTTGTCATTAATCTACACCTAATAATCCATAATGTGTTGCAAAGTTATGAAAAATCAAAAACTGATAATCAGCACTCAAAATTGAGTTTAGGTGCATCCTCTATACTCTGATTAGTTTGCTCTTTTTAATTGCACAGTTTTATTCTGCACATTCTACTTTTTGATTGCACTGTTTTATTCTATTATTTCATTCTATTTTGTTTTTCTCCTATTTTAGTCTATTTTTTATCCAGTAGTTTTTTTAACCTACCACATTGTTTTGTGCAAGTTATATCTATCTATCTATCTATCTATCTATCTATCTATCTATCTATCTATCTATCTATCTATCTATCTATCTATCTATCTATCTATCGAAATGTAACTGACTGTACATGATTTACAAAGGCACACACCTGTGTGTATGATGTCTCAAAGATTTTTCATCTCATCTGAGGAAGATTTTTCTTGCCACACTGTCAACAAAGGTTTGCTCATCTAAATCCATCTGGATTTCTGTAAGGCTGCTTTGTGACATTGACCATTGTTAAATGCACTATTTAAATATAGCTGCAAGCAGTGACGAGAGAGCGCCAAGCAGTTGCCATGGAAACGTCTTGCCATTTTGTCAAGGGCATGGTTGTATGCCCTCACATCAAGTTTTATGTCAACTGACCAAAGATTGGCCAAGATATGAGCTCATTTCCTGTTTGGTGGCTTTGCCGCCGAATTTCTTAGGCTGTAATGATCGAATGGTTTTGAAAATAAAAGATTCTGTCTGATAATCTCTTGAAGACTTTGTCTTAAAATCATCTGTGACAAATCTGATGATTGACTGAACAAAATTTGTGGCCTGTGAAAATGAAACTTTTTCATAAATCCAATATGGTGACCAGATCAATTATGTTGACTTGAAAAGTTGGCATGTCTCGGCTTTGGGTACTCTCATGGTATAAGCAGACACAAGAACTATTTCTTTTAAGGCAAACACATCAACATTCATTAGCCCAAACACATTTTTGCTTATTGCAGTGCCCCCCAGTGGTCAAATGATGCAACTTTTTGCGTTTCCTGAAAACGGGATCCCAAGTCCATGTACTAATTTTAGTGTTGATGCATCAAAGTGTTGCTGAGATATGACTTCACTTCTTGTTTTGTCAGCTTTACCACTGATTTTGATTAGCTATAATGGGTGAACTCTTTTGCAAATTGAAAAGCCAACAACTAACTTTTGTGAGGCTTAGTCTGAAGATTTGCCATATTTCATGAAGATTGACAAAACTTGTAACCTATGAAAGCTTTTAATCATTTTTGATAAAATCCAAAATGGCACCAAATCCAATAAGGCAGAAATTGACATCATGAGGTGCATTTAACTCGACTTGAGCCATGGAATCCAATGGTACCTTTTGAAAATTGGTGTAACAACTTTGTGGGAGTGGTCAATGAGGAACTGGAAACAGGCACTGTAATTCAAGGTACGCTTGGACTTTATTGGCACTTTTCAGTGACTTCTACTTCTCTGTTGGCACACTCTATATACACACACACACACATGACAGGGTGTCACAGCTCTCTCTCTCTCTCTCTCGCTCTCTCTCTCTCTCTCTCTCTCTCTCTCTCTCTCATTCCTGGCTGTCTGAAAGACACAGAAACACACATTAATAGACAGCCAGTCATTAGACACAGTTCTACCTCGTCACACATTACCTACTGATTCAACCTGACTCCTCGCCGTTCATAGCCGACACTTGACCACACCCTCACTGCCACAATCGCGTATACAGTTCAAAATTTACATTCAAAAAATGCACCTCCAGCTTTGACCCATTTGTGGTGCAACAATACTCAAGGTGCAAACATCAAACCTGGTGAAATGAATCAGGGGACTGTGCGCAATCAGTGTACCAAATTTCAAAACTTTTTATCATAAGGTTCTATGAGTCACCATATACAACTTATCCAGAAGACAAAAAAGATGAATAATAAAAATGGTAGAAATACAAGGGTGCCTTTGAAGCTTTGTTGCATGGCCCCCAGTAAAACTGAACTGAAGTCCAAGGATCTCTTTGTAGCCCTCTGTGATCAAGTTGTTCTGGGCAAGGGTATAAACACATTTCTAAAACTTTGAATGCTCCCTGGAGCATCGTAGGTTCCATCATGAAATGAAAGAACCAACTGGACTCTTCCTAGGGCTGTCTGTCTGGCCAAACTCAGTAACCGGGCTAGAAGGGCCTTGGTCAGGGAAAAAAGCACATAGGTGTTTGTGTATGTACAGTTGTAGTCAGAGACTACAATTGTATGCACACAAATGCTTATGTACTTTTTGAACATCCCATTCCAGATTTAGTCCCCTGTAGCAGTTTGTAGGAGGGGGAGGAGCACAGAAAGATGGCAGGCCAGAATAAAGTTCAATAACTTGTGTATTTTGCTCTTTTCAGATGCAAAATTCACTCTCTCAGCCATGCACGCGCACACACACACACACACACACACACATGCACACACAAGTCGTCTGGCTGGGGAGAGAGCTCACTTCCTCTGCTCTCTCTCTCTTTATATAGGGCGCGGTCACTGGGAAGACACACAAACACAGCTTAATTGACATCAGGTGTAGTGATTCTGCCACTTACCTTCCCTGACTCCGCCCTCCAGTCACAGACCGGCGCTTGACCACACCCCCGCTGCCACATACCCCCACCACCCGACTCAGACCGGGCAGCCGTCCGGTCTGCAACCGACTCCCGACCACTTGACGGGAGAGAAAGTCCGCCACAACCATCTGCGCTCCCGGCCTGTGGATCACCTTGAAGTTAAAGGGTTGGAGTGCCAGATACCAACGGGTGAGCCACGTGTTGGCATCCTTCATGCAGTGGAGCCACTGGAGGGGTGCGTGGTCCGAACAGAGGGTGAAAGGGCATCCCAGCAGGTAGTAGCGGAGGGTGAGGACCACCCACTTGATCGCGAGGCACTCCTTTTTGATGGTGCTGTAGCACCCCTCGTGTACCGACAGCTTTCTGCTGATGTACAGCACTGGACGGTCCTCCCCCTCCACCTCCTGGGACAAAACGGCCCCCAGCCCTCTGTCCAACGCATCCATCTGTAACATAAAAGGGAGAGAAAAGTCAGGAGAGTGTAACAGTGGCCCCCTGCACAGTGCAGCCTTCACCTCAGAGAAAGCCCACTGGCATTGCTCCGTCCACTGGACCGGATCTGGTGCCCCCTTTTTAGTGAGATCAGTCAGCGGGCTGGTGACATCCGAATAATTAGGTATAAACCTACGATAGTAGCCAGCCAGCCCCAGGAACTGTCTCACCCCCTTTTTGGTCTTGGGCCTCGGGCAGGCCGCAATTGCTGCTGCCTTGTTAATTTGGGGACGCACCTGCCCATTGCCCAAGTGGAAGCCCAGATACCGTACTTCCACCCACCCAATCGCACACTTCTTCAGGTTGGCTGTGAGACCCGCTCGCCTCAGCGACCTAAGGATGGCCCTCAGGTGTTGTAGGTGCCGCGGCCAGTCATTACTATAAATGATGTCGTCGAGGTACGTGGCCGCATAGGTGGCATGGGGGCAGAGGACTCTATCCATCAGCCGCTGAAACATAGCGGGCTCCCCAAACAGCCCAAAAGGAAGTGTGACAAACTGGTGTAAGCCGAACGGTGTGGAAAAGGCCATTTTTTCTCAGGATAATGGAGTCAAGGGGATCTGCCAATAACCCTTTGTCAAATCCAGTGTCGAGTAAAAACGAGCTGTGCCTAGTCGATCGAGCAACTCATCAATACGAGGCATTGGGTACGCGTCGAATTTAGACACTGCGTTGACTTTTCCATAGTCTACACAGAACTGGACCGACCCATCAGCCTTGGGTACCAAGACCACCGGGCTGCTCCAGTCACTGTGGGACTCCTCGACAATGCCCATTTTGAGCATGGCCTCGAGTTCTTCCTGAACCACTTTTTTCTTGTGTTTGGGTAGCCTGTAAGGGCGGCTACGCACTACCACCCCCGGGGGCGTCTCAATGTGGTGCTCTATGAGGTCAGTGCAGCTGGGCAGGGGCAAGAACACGTCCGAAAGCTCGGTCTGCAACTGGGCAACCTCCGCGAGTTGGGTCGGGGAGAAGTGGTCTCCACAGGGGACCGGAGAGGTACGCAATGCCAATGCTCCCTTTTGAACCTCTGGCCCCAGCTCCACCTTCTCCGGAACCACCGACACCAATGCCACGGGGACCTCCTCGTTCCAGAGTTTGAGCAGATTGAGGTGATAAATCTGTAGTGCCCCACCCTGTCCATCCGCCTCACCTTGTAGTCGATGTCCCCAACTCGCCATGTGACCTCAAAGGGTCCTTGCCACTTGGCGATCAATTTGGAGCTCAATGTGGGCAACAGTATGAGTACTTTATCTCCCGGTGCAAACTCCCTAAAGTGCGTATCCCTGTCGTACAGGCGGGTTTGCCATTCTTGGGCCTGCCGCAAATTCTCCTGGGTTAGGTGTGTGAGTATGTGAAGTTTTGCGCGCAGGTCAATAACGTATTGAATTTCGTTTTTACTTGGTGAAGGTCCCTCCTCCCAATTTTCTTGCAGCACATCTAGAATGCCGTGCGGCTTACGCCCATATAACAATTCGAACGGGGAGAACCCCGTGGAGGCTTGGGGGACCTCTCGCACTGCAAATAACAAGGGTTCGAGCCATTTATCCCAATTACATGTGTCCTCACTTACGAATTTTTTAATTATATTCTTGAGGGTGCGATTGAACCGTTCAACCAAACCGTCCGTTTGTGGGTGATACACGCTGGTGCAGATCGGCTTAATACCTAATAACCCATACAGTTCGTTCAGTGTAAGTGACATAAATGAGGTGCCTTGGTCAGTCAGAATCTCTTTGGGGATTCCAACTCGGGAGATGACGCGGAAGAGCACTTCCACAATTCTGCGTGCTGAGATATTGTGAAGAGGCACTGCTTCTGGGTATCGTGTTGCATAGTCCACCAGAACTAAAATAAAGCGGTACCCTCGTGTTGACCAATCTAATGGCCCGACGAGATCCATCCCAATTCTTTCAAACGGGGTCTCGATTAATGGGAGAGGGCACAAAGGCGCTTTTGGAATGGCCGCTGGATTTACTAACTGGCATTCGCGGCACGCCGTACACCACCTACGGACATCTCCGCGAATCCCTGGCCAATAGAACCGGGCCATTAGTCGGGCTAGTGTCTTATCCTGCCCTAAGTGTCCAGCCATGGGATTAAAGTGAGCCGCCTGGAATACCAATTCCCAGCGGCTCTTTGGAATCAAAAGCTGTGTGACTTGCTCTTTAGTCTGAGTGTCCTGTGTCACTCAGTATAATCTATCCTTCATAATAGAAAAATAGGGGAAGGACAGGGTGGCGTTTGGCTGGAGCGTTTGACCATCGATTACTCTCACTTGGTCAAGCACATGTCGCAGAGTCTCGTCTCGCAATTGCTCTAACGGAAAATCCACAAGGGATTCCCCGAGAGAGGGAGGAGGAGCCTGCGGCTCCTCACTCTGATGCGGAGATGACGTAGACGGCTCTGTGACAGCTGCTCCCGCCAATGCGACACCAGGACCTCCCCCTGCTAAACTACGGCAGGACCCACTCTTCACTAAATGATTCATTAACTCCCCGAATCCCGGCCAATCAGTCCCCAAAATTATCGAGTGGGTGAGGCAAGGATTAACCGCCGCCTTTACTCTAAATTTTTCCCCTCGGAAAAAAATGTAGACCGACACTAAAGGGTAGCTGTGAACATCCCCGTGCACGCACAACACCTTCACCCCCTGTGCTCCCCCCAATGCCTCGTCATGCACCAGGCTTTGGTGAATTGAGGTCTGATTACAGCCAGAGTCCACCAACGCCTGATATGTATCCTCTTGGATACTCACCGGTATGCGATATGCTCCGGCCCGATTGAGGGCGGCTCCTGGCGCGTCGGGGATCCGAAGCACTGCGCCCACTTCCATTGCTGAGCACTGCTGTTGGAGGTGGCCCGGCTTCCCGCAGCGCCAGCAAACCGGCCCGGGCTTCCTCTCTGCGCCGGCGCTCTGGGGCTCACTCACCTGGGGGGGGGAGACAGACACGGAAGGGAAAAACAGGAGGGCACCGCGGGTGCAACAGGCTGGCTGGGGTGGGGCTGGCCCCCACCTCCGCAGTGGGGGAATGGGGCGAGGACGAGACACAGGAGGAGAGAGAGAGAGAGGAGAGGAAAGAAGAGGATGTCCGCTGTCCTGCCGTCGGAACAGCCGCCAAATGGTCCTCTGCCAACTCGATGGCCTGATCCAGTGACGCCGGGCAGTAGCACTGGACCCACTCCGCGGTTCCCTCTGGTAGGCGGGCGATGAACTGCTCCAGCACCACCTGATCGATGATTCCCTCGGCGTCGCGGTTGTCGGCCCTTAACCACCGCCAGCAGGTGTCCCGGAGCTGCTGGCCAAACACAAATGGCTGGCCGACTTCCTCCAGACGCAGAGCACGGAAGTGCTGTTGCTGTTGTTCGGGGGTACGCCCCACCTGCTGGAGGACGGCCCGGCAAAGGTCCGTGTAGGCCAGCTGGCGAGCTGTAGCGCGGCCAGCTGCGCCTCGCTCGTTAGCAGGGGGAGGAGGCGCGCCGCGCGCTTTTCCACCGGCCAGCCCGAGGCCTCTGCTGCCTGCTCAAAGAGCATGAGGAAGGCCTCGGGGTCATCATGTGGGCCCATCTTAGTTAGGGTGAGGGAAGAAGGGCCCATGGCGGTGGAGATGGTGGACCCCGCCGACGCAAGGAGGTGCCAGAACGCCTGTCGATCTTCCTGCTGCGCCAGCACCAGGGCCTCGAACCGGTGCTCTTGCTCCTTCCAGAGGGTGACTAGCGCCTGGTGCTGGCTCTGCTGGGCCATGGTGAGGGCGTGGACCAGGTCTGCGAAGGGGGAGGACTCCATGGGGCTGTTCTTTTTCTGTGCTTGCTCCCGGGTTTCGGCACCACTGTCGCAGTTCGTAGGAGGGGGAGGAGCACAGAAAGAGGGCAGGCCAGAATAAAGTTAAATAACTTCTGTATTTTGCTCTTTTCAAATGCAAAATTCACTCTCTCAGCCATGCATGCACGCACGTGCATGCACGCACACACACAAGTTGTCTGGCTGGGGAGAGAGCTCACTTCCTCTGCTCTCTCTCTGTTTATATAGGGCGTGGTCACTGGGAAGTCACACAAACACAGGTTAATTGACATCAGGTGTAGTGATTCTGCCATTTACCTTCCCTGACTCCACCCTCCGGTCACAGACCGGTGCTTGACCATGCCCCCGCTGCCACATTCCCCTATTGCTTCTGGGTATATTGTGATAGTCAGAGTCTCCAGAATAACTGGTATATTCAACAAGATGCTCAGTAAAAACCTATAAAACTGAACAAATTGTACTGGAGACTACACTCCCAAATCAGAAAAGTTGGGATGGTATATTGAAATTAAAACTGAAAACCATGATTTGTAAATTACCCTTAACCTATATTGTATTCAGAACAATACAACAGCACATGTGATGTTTTACTTCATGAATTTTATTGTTTTTTTTTTTCAAAAATAAACACAATTTTGATTCTTGCAACATATTTCAGAAAAGTTGGGATGGTCAAGCATTTACCACTTTGTAATGTTGCCATTCCTTCTCACAACACTTAAGATGTTTAGGGACTGAAGACACCAAGTGATTAAATATTTCAGGTGTTATTTTGCCCCATTCTTCCTGCAAACAGGTCTTAAAGTCTGTAACAGTACAGGTTCGTCGTTATCACTTTTTTTTTTTCAAAATTTGCCACACATTCTCTACTGGACACCTGCAGTGAGGGGAGCCATCAAGCTGAAGGAGGAATCACTGACAGTGACTGGCAGTCACTGAAGCAAAAACTCGGGTGTGGGAGGAGTTCGGTAAGGCTGTGGAAAGTGACTTTCGGTCGGCCTTGAAGAGATTCTGGCAAATTGTCTGGTGGCTCAGGAAGGGGAAGCAGTGCTCTGTCTCTACTGTTTACAGCGAGGATGGAGTGCTGTTGACCTCAACTGGGGACATCGTCTGATGGTGGAAGGAATACTTTGAGGATCTCCTCAATCCACCTTCATGTTATCCGAGTAAGATGCAGAGTCTGATGGTGCTTGGGAGGACTCGCCCATCACAGGGGTTGAGGTTGCCAAGGTGGTTAAAAAGCTCCTCGGTGGATGAGATTCGTCCTGAGTTCCTGAAGGCACTGGATGCTGTTGGGCTGTCTTGGCTGACACACCTCTTCAACATTGCATGGAGGTCGGGGACAGTGCCTCTAGATTGGCAGACTGGGGTGGTGGTCCCCCTTTTTAAAAAGGGGGATCAGAGAGTGTGTTCCAGCTATAGGGGGATCACATTTCTCAGCCTCCCTGGGAAAGCCTATGCTGGGGTGCTGGAGAGGAGAGTCCAGTTGATAGTCAAACCTTGGATTCAGGAAGAGCAATGCAGTTTTCGTCCTGGTCGTGGAACACTGGACCAGCTCTTTACCCTTGCAAGGGTACTGGAGGGTGCATGGGAGTTTGCCCAACCGGTCTACATGCGTTTTGTGGACCTGGAGAAGGCTTACTATCATGTCCTTTGTGGTGCCCTGTGGGGGGGTGCTTCGGAAGTATGGGGTTCAGGGCCAACCTCTGCAGGCCATTCAGACCCTGTATGACTGGAGCAGGAGTTTGTTCGCATTACCGGCAGTAAGTCAGAATTGTTCCTGGTGCATGTGGGACTCTGCCAGGGCTGCCCTTTGTCACCAGTTCTGTTCATAACTTTTATGGACAGAATTTCTAGGCACAGCCAAGGGGCAGGAGGGTGTCCGGTTTGGTAGTAGCAGGATCACATCTCTGCTTTTTACGGATGATGTAGTCCTGTTGGCTTCATCAATCTGTGACTTACAGCATGCGCTGGGATGGTTTGCAGCTGGGATGAGGATCAGCACCTCCAAGTCCATGGCCAAGGGGCTCAGCCGGAAACGTGTGGAGTGCCTACTCTGGGTCGGGGGGAGTTGTTACCTAAAGTGGAGGAGTTTAAGTATCTCAGGGTTTTGTTCACGAGTGAGGGTAAGGGGGAGCGGGAGTTGGACAGACGGATTGGGCAGCATCAGCAATGATGCGGATGCTAAACCAGTCTGTTGTGGTAAAGAGAGAGCTGAGCCAAAAGGAAAAGTTCTCAATTTACTGGTACATCTATGTTCCCACTCTCACCTATGGTCACAAGCTATGGGTAGTGACCTAAAGAATAAGATCGCGGATACAAGCGGTCGAAATGAGTTTTCTCTGCAGGGTGGCTGGGCTCTCCCTTAGAGACACGGTGAGAAACTTGGTCATTGGGGAGAGAGACTGAGTAGAACTGCTGCTCCTCCACATTGAAAGGAGTCAGTTGAGGTGGTTCGGGCACCATGTTAGGATGCCCCCTGGACGCCTCCCAAGGGAGGTTTTTTGGGCATGCCTCACTAGAAGGAGATTCCAGGGCAAACTCAGGACATACTGGAGAGATTACATCTCTCGGCTGACCTGGGAACGCCTCGGTATTCCCCCGGAAGAGCTGGTGGAGGTGGCCAGGGAGAGGGAAGTCTGGGCTGCTCTGCTTAGGCTGCTACCCCCGCGACCCAAATCCAGATAAGTGGTAGAAGATGGATGAATTCTCTGTTGGGGACAAAGGGAACAGGAACCCTCTTCTTCTGCAGCAATGACTTTGTAATATGTCCAGAATGTGGTTTTGTGTTGTCTTGCTGAAATATCCCTTGAAAAGATGTCATTTTGAAGGCAGGATATATTGTTCTAAAATCCATCCATTATCCATAACTGCTTATCCTGTGCAGGGTCCTGGGCAAACTGGAGACTATCCCAGCTGACTATGGGCAAGAGGCAGGGTACAGCCTGGACAAGTCACCAGGATATCGCAGGGCTGACACATAGAGACAAACAACCATTCACACTCGTACCTATGGTGTATTTAGAGCCTCCAATTAGCCTAACCTGCATGTCTTTGGACTATGGGGGAAACTGAGGAAATGCAAGCAGACGTGGGGAGAACATGCAAACTCCACCCAGAAAGGCCCCCGTTGGCCACTGGGCTAGAACCCAGAACCTTCTTGCTGTAAGGCGATAGTGCTAACCACTACACCACCATGCTGCCCTGTTCTAAAATCACAATGTACTTTTCTGCATTAATGCTGCTATCATAGAAGAGTAAGTTACCTTTGCCAAGGGCACTGACACAACCCCATATCATGACAGACCGTGACTTTTGGACTTGTTGCTGGTAACAGTTTGGATGGTCCTTTTTGTCTTTGATCTGGAGCACACAGTGTCCATTTCTTCCAAAAAAGACCTGGAATACTGACTTGTCTGACCACAATACATGTTTCCATTGTATGATGATCTATACCAGATGCCTCAGAGCCCAGAGAAGATGATGGTGCTTCTGGATACAGTGCATGGACTGGAACATAGGCATGGACTTGGGCGTCAGCATGGACCTGGGCTTGAGCATAGGCATGGGCCCTGGCATTAGCATGGGCATAGACTCGGACATGGGCTTGAACATGAACATGTCCTCTGGCATGAACATGGACATGAGCTCTGGCTTACTAGTATGGGCACATTTGGCACAGGATACAACATAATTATGTACATCAATTAGCATGGCGGGCCACCAGTACGTGGCCCTGAGGAGCTGATATGTGCCCTTAATGCCTAAATGGCCTGTGGCTGATGAGGTTTGAGCCCAGGTGATCACACAATCTCTGAGGCATGGTAGAATGTACTTGAGGTGAGCTGGGCAGGTAGCAGGAATGTGGTATGGCATGGTTCGAGTGATAGTCTCAGCCTCCCTGAAGCCTGGTAACAGAGTGACAGTCTCGTCTTCCCTGAAGCCTGGCGGTGGAGTTAATACTGGAATGCAGGTTTCCCTGTCAGCCTATCATACAAGCTCTGGAGTGAGGGCCTCCCCATGTGCCACTGTGTCGGTCTTATAGGTACCCCCCAATACAAAAAAAATTCTAGGGGTCATTCTTTCTCTGCCATGGCCTTGCTCAGCATGCAGTCTCTCTCTTTCACTGCATCCATTTGTTGGTCAAAGTATTCTGTCATGTAATGGTGATAGTGCAGGAAGATTTATTAGAAAACACACTGGCAAACAGTTCCAAAAGTTCATGCAAAATCATCCAAAAACACAAGTCAAAACCAAGAAACTAATTCAATAAACAAAGACTTAGTAACATTAGATGCAGGGTACAGAGCGAATATACTTCACAAAGTCTGTTGTGTTGTGTGTTGTGACAGTCTTTATACGCATGCATTCTGATGGTGCTCTAATCAGGAACAGGTGCATGGCAGTTAGTTCTAATGAGCTTGAGTGCGGCACTGTGCGCTAGTAGCAGTTCATGGTGCACACTGCACTCCCATGCACACAGACATGACAGTGAGTTGTTGTTCTCCAAGTAGGAATGAGCGTCTGTCATTTTCAATGTTTTCAAAATGGAATCTGTTGACTTCAAAGATATGTCTAAAAATGTTATACTTGAGCCAAGGAGAGCCATGCTCCATATATTTTCTAGTGCAGGGTGAAATGTGGAGAAAGGGGAAATGAAAAAAAACCTAAAAACTAGAGCAACTAAATATGGCAATCAGGCAATCAGTGCAGCCGTGCCCAGGAGCACTCGCAGTCGTCACCATAGACCATATGGTCGTCACAACAGCAATGTACGCATTCTAGCCAGAGAAGACCAGTGATTTGAAAGATGAGTAAAAGAAGCCATCTTCATCAACTTGGAATGACCATCACTGAACAGAGGAGGTGGCCTAAGACACCACTTATCAGTCACCTACAATGCAGTCCTTGGCACACTTCCCAGAAAACTGAATATACATCCATATCAAGACTCAGCTGACTTCAATGTCTCACATGAGGGCAGAAAGAGCCAACAACCCACAGATCACCCTAACGACCCTCTAGGTTGCTAACACCGTTCGCACTAGGCCTCCTGTGACCTTAATACCTACAGGATGACTCAGGCTACATCCACACGACAACGGCAACGAGATGTTATTAAAAAAAATATCGCGTCCACATGGGCAATGGATCAGTAAAATATCAGGTACATATGGCAACACAATGCTTGCTGAAAACGATGCAATACACATGCCACACCTCTAGGTGCGCTGTAAGACGGTCCCATCGGAGACACCAGGACAATAGAAGAAGTAAGGACGCATGCGCATAAACTATTATGCGCGAGACTTCATATTAGTCACAAAGTCAGGAAAATCTGTTCGTAAAGTTGCGTTATAATGACCAAATGCAATGAAAAGTATTTTTCCAGTCTCACCTGTGAAAGGTAATCCCATGTGATCTCATTTGGATGGTAAACCTGTTGGTACAGTTAAATGCAGCACATGAATGAGGCATCTTTATTCTCCGCTTTGACCCATCCAATATGGCGGCGAGGATGACGTATGAGTCTACGCGGAAGGCAGCGTCTTTAATGGTCCGGAATAAATTGAATGCTACACATTGATGGATTAATTTGTTCTTCTATGCCCTTTTTGAGGAATGTATTGTAGGACTTAAACCAACATCTGAAGAGGTGAGATCGCTCCTTTTTTTTCCCTATTTTTGCTGGCGGGATTGACTCTGCCCTAAGGGCTATTCTCTCTCTCTCTCTCACTTTGCACCATTACACAATAAATATTCACAGTGAAAATATTTTGTAAGCGCGTTTCATGAACCAAGTTATAGGATTTGTTGACAACTCACATCGAGTTCGTTACACTTCTACCCGGCGTGAAACACTGACAGTCATGTGGTTGTGACGTCATCGTAAACAAATCCGTTCTACTCATCCAGACGACTTCACAACAGCACCGTTGCCAGATCTTTCCACTCTGGAACCCATTCTCAAAAGATTTCGTTTTGGGGCACCCAAAACGCCGGTGTCGTGTGGACGCTAGGCCGAAACAATAAACAATTTTATCAGATTCACCTGAATCCGTTGCCGTGTGGACAGGGCCTCAGAGTGTCAACGACCCATGTGACCTCAACGACTCCCCTTAGGTTTGCTTTTGGCCCACAAGAGGATAAATACCTGGAACTCCCCACTTGTCAGACAGAACTGAAGAAGCCATTCAGATAAGAGGTTAAACATCTTCAAGAATTTCAAGCAAGTCCAGTTGCCTTCTTTAGCACTTATGGACCAGTACATTACCTGAAGAATGGTTACAGCGTCTTGCAAAAGTATTCATCCCCCTTGGTGTTTGTCTTGTTTTGTCGCATTACAAGCTGGAATTAAAATGGATTTTTGGAGGGTTAGCACCATTTGATTTACGCAACATGCCTATCACTTTAAAGGTGAAAATTGTTGTTTTATTGTGGCACAAACAATAATTAAGATAAAAAAAACAGAAATCTGCAGTGTGCATAGGTATTCACCCCCTTTCGTATGAAACCCCTAAATAAGAGCTAATCCAACCAGTTCACTTCATAAGTCACATATTTAGTTGATTAAGATCCACCTGTGTGCAATCAAAGTGCCACATGATCTGTCACATGATGTCTGTATAAATCAACCTGTTCTGGAAGGACCCTGACTCTGCAACACAACTAAGCAAGCAACATGAAAACCAAGAAGCACTCCAAACATGTCAGAGACAAAGTTGTGGAGAAGTATGAATCAAGGTTGGGTTATAAAAAAAATCCCAAACTTTGAATATCCCAGGGAGCACCATTAACTCCATTATAGCAAAATGGAAAGAATATGTTACCACTACAAACCTGACGAGAAGGCCGCCCACCAAAACTCACAGACCGGGCAAGGAGGGCATTAATCAGAGATGCAAAAAAGACACTGAAGGAGCTGTAAAGATCCACAGCGGAGATGGGAGTATCTGTCCATAGGACCGCTTTAATCCATACACTCTACAGAGTTGTGCTTTATTGAAGAGTGGCCAGAAAAAATTAATTGCTTAAGAAAACATGTTTGGAGTTTGCCCAACAGCACATGGCAGACTCCCCAAACACATGGAAGAAGATTCTCTGGTCAAATGAGACTAAATTTTTTTGTTTTTAATTTTGGCTTTTTGGGATCATGGGAAATACCATGTGTGGCACAAACCCAACACCCTGAGAACACCATTCCTACAGTGAAGTATGGTGGTGGCAGCATCATGTTGTGGGAATATTTTTCATCTGCAGGGACAGGAAAGCTGGTCAGGACTGAAGGAAAATGGATGGCACTAAATACAGGGCAATTCTGGAGGAAAACCTGTTTGAATCAACCAGAGGTTTGAGACTGGGATTATGGTTCACGTTCCAGTGCCATAATGACCCTAAACATACTGCTAAAGCTACACTGGAGTGGTTTAAAGGGAAACATTTAAATGTCTTGGAATGGCCTAGTCAAAGCCCAGACCTCAATCCAACTGAGAATCTTTGGCATAACTTGAAGATTGCTGTACATCAGTGCAACCCATCTAACTTGAAGTAATTGGAGCAGTTTTGCCTTGAGGAATGGGCAAAAATCCCAGTGCCTGGATGTGCTTAGCTAATAGAGACATACCCCAAGAGACTTGCAGCTGCAATTGCAGCAAAAGGCGGCTCTACGAAGTGGTAACATTGGGAGGGGGGGGGGGGTAAATGCCTATGCACACTCCAGATTTCTGTTTTTTTATCTTAATTATTGTTTGTGTCATAATAAAACAACAGTTTTCATCTTTAAAGTTGTAGGCATGTTGTGTAAATTAAATGGTGCTAACCCTCCAAAAATTCATTATAATTCTAGCTTGTAATGTGACAAAACAGAACAAACACAAAGGGGGATGAATACTTTTTCAAGACACTGTAAGAGGGTTTTCTGAGATCCTCATTATTTTAGACTTGGTATCTCTGCCTGATGGAGAGAATATTTCTGGACCAACAATTTGTGTTAAAACCAGAGTCATAAAACAGGTATTTTTGAGCTCAGGCCAGAAATAAGGGGTAAAACCTATAGCATCGAACAGACAGGATGGTGTGTGTGTGTGTGTGTGTGTGTGTGTGTGTGTGTGTGTGTGTGTGTGTGTGTGTTGGAGGCTTCAGAGGCCCATGATAACATCCTTATCTTTGTTACAACTTTGGGGTGAAGAACTTTAATATAGAAGGTTTTGAGTAAGTTTTTTGTGAGGGACAGAAAAACCTGGAAGTAGTGATATGAGTATTGAACTAGCGCTCAGAGGGGCAACACCTGTGTATGAACCTGAACTTCAATAAAACCTTTTCTCTCCTCCAAGTTTATGCCTGCTTGCATCTTTATTAAAGGGGAAAACAAAATTTACTTCACAATCCAATAACTGGCGCTTGAATGAAAAACTGTTCATGACAACTGCAGACCTAAAGTTAGTTAGTCAACTGTAGTGCTCAGACGTAGATGCATTACTGTAAGTGTCCAGAGCCATCTTCCAGGTGCGACTTTTGACTGTCCATATGGGGCCATCCTCCACAGGAGCGATGTAATGAGACTCCAGGCAAATGTAGGGCATCAGGATGGATCAGATGAATCCAAGGAGCAGAAGAGGTCAGCACCACTGGTGTCTCAGGATCGACATGTAACTCAACAGAGAGGGACAGACAGAGGGAAGAGATGGGGGGACACAGGTTGTTTGATATGTTCATTGTCACCGAATGAGTAAGAACAGAATACATTTTGCACTGAGTGCAAGCAGGGACTCTGGCAAGACTAACTATGACAGCATAACTAAAAGGGAGAGCTAGAAGGTAACACGGTCATGAGGTAGCCCTGGGACATAAAGCAGCCAGCCACTACACTGTCAACAACCCCAAGTGAATGAGTGTGAGTGGGGGGATAGTATCCATACATCCCAGTTCACTCCATGCCTGAAGACCCTCCAGATCTATGCATTTATCTAATTAAAAAAAAAACTATTAACAAAATGCTTGTCATGCTCCGCCCCGGACTTCCACTCCGGAGATTTATTATCTCCCAGTTCAGCGCTAATCCGGATCTGGGATGGAACTTTCATCTTGCTGGCATTCACTTCCTGGTTTGCTCTGCTGTGTATAAGAAGGCCGTTCTCAGAAGGGGACTTTGCCAGAATGTCTCATTGGTTTCTTCACTTCGTCTTTGTGCCCTTATTGCTTCTTAGATTTTTTTGCTCTCTGTTTTGCCTGTTCCTTGTCACAGATTTTGCACTACGTTTTTTGTCTTTTTTCATGTTTGTTTTGCTACATTTTTGTCTCAAGTTTTTTGTCTGGACTATTTTTTATGTTAGCGTTTTTTGTCCTTGCCTGCCGCGTTTTTTGTCCCCAGTTTTTCTGGATTCTTTTTGGTTTATTTTTATTCCTATGAAATCTTTTTTTATTATTGGATTTACTGTTCTGTGTTCTGCTCTTGGATCCTACTCGCCACATCTCACCTCCCATAATTATGCTTGCCTAAAAAGATATGTTTTCACTGAGACTGTGTCTGAGTCCTGACCACTACTTGGAAGGCTGTTCCATACCTGTGGGGATTTGTAAAAAAAAGGCTCTGCCTCTGATGTAGCCTTCACTATATGAGGTACCAGCAGATAGCCAGCACCTTTTGATCCAAGTAGGCGTGGCGGGTCATAAAGGACCAGAAGTTTGCTCAAGTACTGTGGTACAAGACCATTCAGTGCTTTAAAGGTCAATAGTAGTATTTTATAATCAATACGAAATTTGATTGGGAGCCAATGCAATGTGGATAAGATAGGGGTGATATGATCATATCTTCGAGTTCTTGTAAGGACTCTTGCTGCTGCATTTTGAACTAACTGAAGCTTGTTTGTGCACTTATTGGAACATCCAGACAGTAAGACATTACAATAATCCAACCAAGAGGTAACAAAAACATGACCTACACTGCAAAAAATGATTTCTTCGTAAGAGAAAATATCTTTAAAATGGGTGAATTTATCTAATATTTCTTATTAGAAGATTTTTGGACTCAAATATAAGATTATTTAGCTTGTTTTTCAACACTTCCTCATTTCAAGCTTGAAGTTTTCTTATTCTATTTGTCAGATAATTTTGATAATTTTGAGCATTTAATTCTAGAAAGAAACAAAATTATCTGCCAATAGAATAAGACAATTTAATTCTTGAAATGAGTAAAAACATCTAACAGTAAGCTAAATAAACTTATATTTGAGTTCTAATAATATTCTAATAAGAAGTATTAGATAAATTCACCCATATTAATGATAATTGCTCTTAACAAGAAATCATTTTTTGCAGTATAGTTTTTCTGCATCATGTAGTGACTAATACCATGCTTATGAATAATATCACCCAGAGGTAACATATTGTAATGGTTTCCCTGATGTGGGTGGAGTACAGAAGTATGGCAGGTGGGAGATAATGTTCACACACATTAATTTAAGATTTTCAGCTTCACTTTGCTCAACTCTAGGACACATGCACGTATACACACACACACACACACACACACACACACATTAATTGACAAAGGGTGTAACGACTTGGCCACTCACCTTCCCTGACCCCACCCTCCATTCACAAACTGACACTTGGTCACGCCCCCGCTGCCACATACCCCCACCATCCAACTCAGGCCGGAGAGCCATCCGGCCTGCAGCAGACTCCCTCCTCTGACAGGACAAGAAGTCCGCCACCACCATCTGCGCCCCCCAGCCTGTGGACCACCTTGAATTTAAATGGCTAGAGGGTGAGATACCAACGGGTGATCCACGTGTTGGCATCCTTCATGCAGTGGAGCCACTGGAGGGGTGCGTGGTCCAAACAGAGGGTCAAAAGGCACCCCAACAGGTAGTATCGGATGGCCAAACACTCCTTTTCAATAGTGCTGTACAGGTAGTCATCGACTTATGACCTATGTGACTTACGACCGATCGACTTTACGACCGTCTGGTTATGACTGGCAAGTGTTTCCCAGCTGAGCTAGCTGAGCATACGACAGTTTCCGGCCCAACTCCTGGCAGCGCCTCTCACCACGTCCAACAGTTTCCGCCCCAGCTCCAGGCACATGCGCAGTCTCTCTCGCGTGCCCTCGCGCACTCCATCATACAGTTTCCGCCCCAGCTCCAGGCACATGTGCAGTCTCTCTCGCACGCGCCCTCGTGCACTCCGTCATACAGTTTCCACCCCAGCTCCAGGCACATGCGCAGTCTCTCTCGCACGCGCCCTCGTGCACTCCATCATACAGTTTCCACCCCAGCTCCTGGTTTATGAAACGAGCAAATCCTCCCACCAGCCCGAGCACTGCAACAGCTGATGATGATGTAGACGACCCACAGCCAAGCACCAGTGATGCCAGCAGTCACTAAATTTTGTATTTTGCTATGTTTTACATTTGTATTTTGGTATGTTATAAACTAAAATGTTTTCTATTTTTCACACCTGTATTTCATATTTTTTGTTTTGCACATATTAAATGAATTGTACTGTACACAGTGTAGTATGCAGTGTTTGACTTAAACCAATAATGAGCCAAGATAATGAAATAAGAAAATGTTGATAAAATAAGACTTTAAGATGATTGCAATATCATTACACATCACAATATACTTACGTTCATTTAACATAGGCCGACTTATGACCAGATCGGTTTATGACCGGTCAGTTATAACCAAATGCAGTTGTAAGTCGACGACTACCTGTACTTGCTTTCACACATCAAGAGCTTGAGGTTGATGTACAGCACGGGAGGCTCCTCGCCCCCCACATTCTGGGACAGAATGGCCCCCAGTCGGATGCATCTGTCTGCAAAACAAAGGGGAGAGAAACGTCAGGGGAGTGTAAAAGTGGCCCCCCACACAGTGCAGCTTTTACTTTAGTGAAAGCCTGTTGGCACTGCTCCATGCACTGGACCAGATCTGGTGCTCCCTTTTTAGTGACATCAGTCAGTGGGCTGGTGATGTCCAAATAATTAGGTATGAACCTATGATAGTAGCCAACCAGCCCCAGGAACTGTCTCACCCCCTTTTTGGTCTTAGGCCTCGGGCAGGCTGCAATCGCTGCAGTCTTGTTAATTTGGGGACACGCCTGCCCATGACCCAAGTGGAAACCCAGATACCGTACTTCCACCCGCCCAGTTGCACACTTTTTTGGGTTAACTGTGAGACCCACATGCCTCAGTGACTTTAGGATGGCGCTAAGGTGTTCCAGGTGCCGCGGCCAATCATTGCTATAAATAATGATGTCATCGAGGTACGCTGCCATGTAGGTGACGAGAGGATGGAGAATCTTGTCCATGAGCTGCTGGAATGTAGCGGGAGCCCCGAACAACCCAAAAGGAAGCGTGACAAATTGGTGTAACCCAAATGGTTTGGAAAAGGTCGTTTTCTCTCTGGATAAAGGAGTCAAGGGGATCTGCCAATATCCCTTCTTTAGATCCAGTGTCAAGTAAAAGCAAGCAGTGCCTAACCGATCAAGCAACTCATCAATGCGAGGCATTGGGTATGCGTCGAATTTAGACACCACATTGACCTTTCTATAGTCCACACAGAACTGGACTGACCCATCAGTCTTGGGAACCAGGACCACTGGGCTGCTCCAGTCACTGTGGGACTCCTTGATTATCCCCATTTCAAGCATGGCCTCAAGTTCATCCTGAACCACCTTTTTTTGTGTTTGGGCAAGTGGTAAGGGTGGCTACGCACCACCACTCCTGGGGGCATCTTGGTGTGGTGTTCTATGAGGTGAGTGCGGCCGGCAAGGGGCAAGAACACGTCGAAAAATTCCTTTTGCAACTTGGCCACCTCCGTGAGTTGGGCTGGTGAGAGGTGGTCTTCACAAGGGACTGGAGTGGCTTGAGCTGTTGTGGGTTTTTTTTTGTTTGCTTGTTTTTTTTTACTTCCAGCCCCAGCTCCACCTTCTTTGAAACTCCTGATGCCAACGCCACAGGGACCCCCTCGTTCCAACATTTTAACAGGTTGAGGTGGTAGATTTGTGATGCCCCACCCCTATCCGTTCACCTCACCTCATAGTCGATGTGCCCGACTCGCCATGTGACCTCGAAGGGCCCTTGCCACTTGCTGATATTAATTTGGAGCTCAACGTGGGCAATAATGTGAGCACTTTGTCTGCTGGTGTGAACTCTCTAAGGCACATGTCCCTGTCATACAGCCAGACTTGACGTTCTTGTGCCTGCCATAAATTCTCCTGGGTTAAGTGCGTGAGGGTGTGGAGTTTAACGTGCAGGTCGAGAACGTGCTGAATTTCATTCTTGCTAAGTGAAGGTCCCTCCTCCCAGTTTTCTCATAGCATGTCCAAAATGTCATGTGGCTTACGGCCATATAATAACTCAAATGGTGAAAACCATGTGGAGGCTTGCAGGATCTTTTGTACTGCAAATAACAGGGGCTCAAGCCATTTATCCCAATTACATGCAATCTCACTTACAAATTTCCGAATTAAGTTTTGGAGTGTCTGATTAAACCATTCCACTAAGCCATCTGTTTGTGGGTGATAGACACTGGTGCGGATAGACTTAATTCCCAGTAACCCATACAGTTTGCACAGTGTGCATGACATAAATATAGTGCCTTGGTCTGTCAGGATTTCTTTCAGAATCCTGACCCAGGAGATAATACGGAAGAGCACTTCTGCAATACTGTATACTGAGATATTGTGGGGAGACACCGCTTCCGGATATCATGTTGCATAGTCCACCAGAACTAAAATAAAGCAATCGTGCTGATCGAGCTAATGGCCTGATGAGATCCATACCAATTCTCTTAAAAAGAGTCTCGATTAGAGAGAGAGAGAGAGAGAGAGAGAGAGAATGCAAAGGCGTTTTTGGAGTAGCTGCAGGATTTACTAATTGGCATTTGCGGCACGCTGCACACCACCAACGGACATCCCCGAGAATTCCTGGCCAATAGAACCAGGCCATTATTTGGGCTAGTGTTTTATCCTGCCCTAAATGTCCGGCCATGGGATTAAAGTGAGCCACATAGAATATGAGTTCCCTATGACTCTTTGAGATTAAAAACTGGGTTTTTGTTCACTGGTTTGAGTGTTCTGAGTCACTCGGTGCAATCTGTCCTTAATAACAGCAAAATATGGGAAGGCCGATGTCGCGCTTGGCTGGAGAGTTTGACTATTGGTTACTCTCACTTGGTCAAACGCATGATGCAGAGTCTCGCCTCACGACTGCTCTAATGGGAAATCCTCAAGGGAATCCCAGAGAGAGGGAGGAGGGGTGATCTACTCCTCATTCCTCGTATCACCCTGATGCAGTGCTGATGTAGGTGGCTCTGTCACAGCTTCCCCAGTCAATGCCACACTGGGATCTTCCCATGTCGTACTAATGCCGGACCCACCTCTTACTATGTGTTCCATCAATTCTTTGAACCCTGGCCAATCAGTCTCCAAAATCAGTGAGTGGGTGAGATGAGGATTAATGACCACCTTTAGTCTATGCTTTTCTCCCTGAAATAGAATGTGGATGGACACTAATGGGTAGTTGTGAACAGCCCTGTGCACACACAGCACCTTCACCACTTGTGCTCTCCCCAATGCCTCACCTTGCACCAAGCTTTAGTGGCTTGAGGTCTGATTACAGCCGGAATCCAACAATGCGTGATGCGTATCCCCTTGTACACTTACCAGTATACAATACACTCTGGCCTGATTGGGGGCGGACTCTGGCACATCGGGGATCCAGACCACCGCTCCCACCTCCATCGTGGAGCACTGTCTCTGAAGATGTCCCGGCTCCCCGCAGCGCCAGAGCACCAGCCCAGGCTTCCCCTCTGCACTGGTGTTATGGGCATCACTTACCTGAGGGGGAGAAGACACAGACACGGAAGGGAAAAATGGGAGGACACCACAGGTGTGTCGTGCCAGCTGGGGGGGAGCCAGCCCACGCCTCCATGGTTGGGGAACAGGGCGGGGAAGGGAAGAAGAGAGGAAGGGGGCAGGAGAGGAAAAAGGAGAAGAGGTTATACATCCTCCTACCGTAGGAACTGCTGCCAGGTGGTCCTCCACCAGTTCGATGACTTGTTTCAGCAATGCCAGACGATGACACTGGACCCACTCCATCGTTTCTCCTGGAAGTTGTGCGATGAACTGCTCCAATGTCACCAGGTCAATGATTGATTCCCTCAGCATCACGGTCATCCGCCCTCAACCACCGCCGGCAGGCATCCCAGAGCTGTTGGCCAAATGTGAATGGTCGGCCGGCCTCCTCCAACTTCAGCGTCTGGAAGCGCTGACGCTGTTGTTCTGGGGAAGAGCCGACAAGCTGTAGGACGGCTCGCTTCAAGTTGCCGTATATGAGCCAGCTGTTGGCAGGGAGCTGCAGCATGGCGAGCTGCACCTTGCCAGTCAACAGCAGAAATAGGCACGCTGCTTGACCGGCCACCACCACGCTTCAGCCGTTTGCTCAGAGAGTGCTAGGAAGGCTTCTGGATAGTCATGTGGGCCCATCTTCGTGAGGATGAGGTGGGGAGGGTTCACTGCGGTGGCGGTTGAGGACCCCACCAACATGAGCAGGTGCCGAAATGCCTGGCAATCTTCCTGCTGGGCCAGCACCAAGGCTTCAAAGCATTGTTCCTGCTCCTTCTGGAGGGTGGTCAGCACTTGATGCTGATTCTGTGGAGTGGTAGTGAGGGTATGGATGAGGTCCTTGAATGGCAAGGACTCCATGGGGCTGCTTCCCTTCGGTACTCCCAGATTTCGGCACCACTGTAACGGTTTCCTTGATGTGAGGGAAGTACAGAAGTATGGCAGGTGGGAGATAATGTTCTCACACACATTATTTAACCTTTTCAGCTTCACTTTGCTCAACTCTAGGGCACACGTGTGTGTGTGTGTGTGTGTGTGTGTGTGTGTGTGTATATATATATATATATATATATATATATATATATATATATATATATATATATATATATACATATACACACACACACACACACACACACACACACACACACAGTCGTGTTCTGGTCCCAGGGCTCTCTTTTATGCTCCACCATCACTGCAACAAACACACACACACACATTAAGTGACAACAGATATAACGACTTGGCCACTCACCTTCCCTAACCCCACCCTCCATTCACAATCTGACACTTGGCCAAGCCCCCTCTGCCACACATATATAAAGAGAAAACCAGTGGGCCTAAGACAGAACCTTGTGGAACACCAAACTTCACCTCAATATGTATAGAAAAATCACCTTAACATCAACAAACTGATAGCAATCAGTTAAATAAGACCTGAGCCAGAAGAGGACCATTCCCTTAACTCCCACCACATTTTCTATTCTATCCAGGAAAAGGGAATGATCAGTGGTGTCAAAGGCTGCACTAGAGTCAAGCAATACAAGCAGGGAGACACAGCCCTGATCAGATGCCAACAGTAGGTCGTTTGCTACTTTAACCAGTGCTGTCTCTGTGCTATGATGAGGTCTAAATCCTGATTGGTACATTTAATGGATGTGATTCCTATGTAGATATGAGCATAACTGCTGTGCCACAGCTTTTTCTAGGATCTTGGACATAAAGGGGATGTTTGATATTGATAATTGGACAGCTAACAGGGGTTAAGGTCAGTTTTTTTTAATCAGGGATTTGATAACTGCTAGTTTAAAGGATTTGGGAACATGGCCAATTCTCAGGGAAGAATTTATTATTTTTAGATGAGGTTCAATTGCTTCTGGTGTTATCTGTTTGATGATTTGTGTAGGTAAGGGATCTAGTACACAAGTTGAAGATTTTGATGTAGAAATTCATGAAAGTAGTTCAAGTTCCCTAAGAGGAGTAAAACATTCTAATCGCTGATCTGATACAGTTATATTGTTAACTATAGGGTTACTTAAAATGACTAGCCTTAAATGAGTAGTTTGAATTTTTTGTCCAATATTTTCAATTTTGTCATTGAAAAAATTCATGAACTCATTGCTACTACATATTGCAAGTGTGCATGTGTCTATAGTGGTCTTTTTCCTAGTTAATTTTGCTACAGTATTAAATAGGAATCGAGGATTATTTTTGTCATCCTCTATTAGCATGGGGAGATGCATTGATCTCACAGCACTAAGACCTTTTCTATACTTCAGGAAGCTCTCCTTCCATGCTAATTTGCATACTACTGATTTTGTTTGACACCATTTACATTCTAATTTTCAAGTGGTCTGTTTTAAAGTGCAAGTGTAATCATTATACCAGGGTGCTAATCTCCTTACATTATCTAACGTATAGTGGAATGTTGACTCTAAGCATTCAGTTGCCTGATCAAATTCTGTGGGGGTCTGATGGTGAGCCAATCAAAGTTGATAACTCTGGGAGCTTATTTATGAGATGGAAGATGGCGTCGGTGAGTAGGCTGTTATGCTACCTGCTCTGACCACACTTTCTTTCTTGCTTGCTCTTTTAATTATTCAACTGGGTGTTTTTAGACATTTTTTAGCTATTCGGTATGGCAATAGTGATTAGATATGATAGAAATACCCTTATTTCTTTTGGTCAACAATCTACTCACATACTGACGTTTTTAACTCTGGACCCAGCCTGCCTGAGGGAGATCTTGAGGGAGAACAAAGGTCGCGACCCAAAGCAATGGCCTTGAGGGAAACGAGCCAGGAACAGGATGCAGGTTCACGCACACCATGCACCCATTGTATCCTGCTAGCCAATGCTCAATACATCAAGAACAAGCTTGATGACCTCAGGACCAGAGTCAAGTTCCAGAGGGACATTTGGGACTGCAACCTTCTCTGCTTCACTGAGACATGGCTGAACCCAGCGGTACTTGACCGCCAGCAGGGTTCTTTGTTTACCATATGGACAGAACAATGGAGTCGGGGAAGGCAAGAGGTGGTGGTGTGTGTCTGGTGGTGAATAACAGATGGTGCACTTTGTGCAAGCATTTATCCTCTCACACACTCATGTTCACCCAACCTGGAACTTCTGACCATCAAATGTTACCCTTTCCATCTTCCACGAGAATTCACCTCAGTCATAATCAGCACCATTTATATTCTGCCTCATGCAGACATGAGCACTGCCTTGTGTGAGCTACATGAGGCCCTCGTTCGACATGTAATAAATCACCGGAATGCTGTGTTTATTGTGGTGGGGGACTTCAACAGTGCCAACCTTAAACATGCACTTCTAACCCTCCACAACACATCACCTGCCCGACCAGGGGAAATAGGACTTTGGAACATTGTTTCACTCTGTTCAGTGACTGTTACAAGGCAAAGTCCCTGCTGACATTTGGGAAATCAGACCATGCCACCATCTTCCTCATGCCTGTTTTCAAACAGAGACTGAAACAGGAAGCCCCAGTTGTGAGGGAGGCCACTTGCTTGACAGACCCATCAGAAGCCGCCCTGCAGGACACCTTGGATGACGCAGACTAGGACATGTTCTGGCACAGCTCTGATGACATCAACATGTTTACAGAAGTGATTATGGGATTTATCGGGGAAACTACAGTAGCGGATGACAGTTTGCAAAACCACCATCAGGACATTTCTCAATCAGAAGCTGTGAGTGAATAAAATAATCCGCAAGGCTCTGAGAACATGCACTGCCACCTATAATGCAGGGTTTGCCACCGGAAACATGGACCAATATAAAGCTGAGTCTTACAGCGTGTTCAGAGCAGTGAAGGAGGTGAAGCTGAATTACAGGAGCAAACTACACGTAGAGTCACAGCTATAAAGTGATGTGAGAAGCCTCTGGAAAGGACTTGGGACAATAACAGACTACAAAAAAACACACCCCACAATGATGAATGCAGACGCATTGCTGGCAGATGAGCTGAACATATTTTATGCTCACTTCGAGGCTGCAGCTAATGCTACTGTAAATAGCAGTGTGAATAGCAACATGCACACAGAGAGTGCTAATGAGGGGACTGCTTTCATCATCACAGAACACGCCATGAGGAATGCTTTCAAGAGAGTGAACACCAGGAAGGCATCAGGACCTGATGGCATCTCTGGTAGGGTTCTGAGAGCCTGTTCAGACCAGCTAGCACCAGTGTTCATGGAGATCTTCAACCTCTCCCTGGCTCAGGCAGTGATTCCCAGGTGTTTCAACCAGTCAATTATTGCTCCTGTCCCAAAGAAACAACAACCTGCTTGTCCTCACGATTACCATTCAGTAGCACTGACTTCAGTTGTGATGAAGTGCTTTGAAAGATGGGTCAGAGACTTCATCACCTCTTCACTTCCTACCAACTCGGACCCACTACAGTTTGCTTACCAGGCTAATCGTTCCACTGATGACACCATCACACATCTCCTGCACACAGCTCTCAGTCATCTTGACTCAGGGAGGGGGAATTTATGTTAAGATGCTCTTTGGAGACTATAGTTCTGCATTCAACACAATAATCCCCTCAAAGCTCTTTGCAAAGTTGAAGGCTCTGGGACTCAGCCCATTACTGTGTCAGTAGATCCTCAAATTCCTTTTGGATAGACCACAGGCAGTAAGGGTGGGGAAACATGTCTCCCCCTATCACCCTCAGTGTTGGAGCCCCCCAGGGCTGTGTTCTGAGCCCCCTGCTGTACTCTCTGTACACTTATGACTGCCTACCCTCGTCAGACTCCACCACCATCAAGTTTGCTGACAACGTTGTTCTGGTAGGCCTGATCTCTGATAACAATGAGGAGGCTGACTTGGAGGAGGTCAGAAACCTGGAGATCTGGTGCCAGGACAACAATCTCCTCCTAAATGTCAGCAAGACAAAGGAGCTGATCATGGACTTCTGCACAAAGCAGGGGAGGAAGCCTCTCAACATCAATGTGACTCCAGTGGAGAGAGTGGACAGCTTTTGGTACCTGGGCGTTCACATCACATAAGACTTGTCATGGTCCTGCCACATCATTGCCTTGATTAAGAAGGCCCACCAGCATCTTTTCCATCTAAGACATCTCAGAGACTTCCATCTTCCACCGAGGGTACTGAGGAACTTTTAATCCTCTACCGTCAACAATATCCTGACAGGAAATATTGCCACTTGGTTTGGGAACAGCACCAACCAGGACAGACAGGCTCTCCAGAGAGTGGTGCGATCAGCTGAATGCATCATCCACACCGAGTTCACTGACCTGGAGTCTGTTTACACCAAGCAGTGTCAGACTAAGGCCAGGAAGATAATGAAAGACCTCAGCCACCCCAACCCCATCCCTTCTCTCTGTTGAGGTCAGGGAAGCTCTTTCACTCCCTTAGGGCCAACACGGAGAGAATGAGGAGGAGCTTCTTCCCTCAGGCCATTTGGGCTCTTACTCAGGATAATAACAGTAATAATAACAAAGAATAAAAGACAACAATGGACAACCACTAAGCATTGTCACCACTTCACCCTCATTCCCCTGTCTCTAACACCTTTTCATGTAATTTCATCTAACCAAAGTACAATATATACAGTACATTCCAGAGCAATTATACCTCTTTGGGCAACCTAATTGTAGTGCAGACCTCGGTGTGATCATTGACTCCAGTCTTTCGTTTGAAACTCATATCAATAACATTACCCGGATAGCTTTCTTTTATCTCAGAAATATTGCTAAGATGATAAATATAATGTCACTTCATGATGCAGAAACATTAGTTCTTGCTTTTGTTACCTCTAGGTTGGATTATTGTATTGCCTTATTATCTGGATGTTCCAATAGGTGAATAAACAAGCTCAATTTAGTTCCAAATGCAGCAGCAAAAGTCCGTACTAGAACTTGAAGATATGACCATATCACCCCTATCTTATCCACATTGCATTGGCTCCCAGTCAAATTTTGTATTGATTATAAAATACTACTATTGACCTTTAAAGCACTGAATGGTCTTGCACCACAGTACCTCAGCGAACTTCTGGTCCTTTATGACCTGCTATGCCTACTTAGATTAAAAGGTGCTGCTGGCTATCTGTTGGTACCTCATATAGTGAAGGCTACATCAGAGGGCAGAACCTTTTCTTACAAAGCCCCACAGGTATGGAACAGCCTTCCAAATAGTGTTCAGGACTCAGACACAGTCTCAGTGTTTAAGTCTAGGCTGAAAATGTATCTTTTTAGTCAAGCCTTTTGTTAATAGTTTTTATTAGGTAAAGGAGCAGATCTGGAGGGTCCTCAGGCATAGATTGTTTTGGTAAACTGGGATGTATGGATGCAGTCCCCCCCCACACACACACACACACACACACTCATTTACTTAGGTTTGCTGACAGTGTAATGGCTGGCTGCTTTATGTCCCGGGGCTCCCTCATGCCTGTGTTACTTTCTGGCTCTCCCTTTTAGTTATGCTGTCATAGTTAGTTCCTGCTTGCACTCAGTGCAAAATTTATACTGTTCTTACTCATTAGGTGATATTTAAGTGCCATTCCACCATTGGATGTATTCTTTGGCATAAAATACAATATATTTTATGACAACATGACTAGACAGAGAAATCTTTTAGCTTCAAAATGATATATCAAACATAATTTTTTGACAACGACAAGTATATTAATTTTGCGACCAAAGTTATTTTTTGAGGCAGTATATATTATAATAGTATGAGGAACATAAAACGTATTGAATTTATAACCAGGTTTTTGTGTTCCGCCTAGATAATCATTATAAATAACTGTGATGCCTCTTCTTCTACCAGTTAGGTGAGGCTGGTGTATATATCTGTATCCAGGAGGACTAGCTTCATTTAATGTTATATATTCATTTGGCTTAATCCATGTTTCTGTTAAACACACTATATTAAACTCCTGATCAGTAATCAGTTCATTAACAATTAGCGCTTTAGACATGAGAGATCTAATATTTAATAGTCCTGCCTTTAGATGAAAGGGTGCTGGCAGTGGCTGTACAGTCCATCCATCCATCCATCCATCCATTATCTGTAGCCGCTTATCCTGTTCTACAGGGTCACAGGCAAGCTGGAGCCTATCCCAGCTGACTATGGGCAAGAGGCGAGGTACACCCTGGACAAATTGCCAGGTTATCGCAGGACTGACAGAGAGACAAGCAGCCATTCACACCTACGGTCAATTTAGAGCCACCAATTAACCTAACCTGCATGTCTTTGGACTGTGGGGGAAACCGGAGTATCTGGAGGAAACCCACGCAGACATGGGGAGAACATGCAAACTCCACACAGAAAGGCCTTCACCAGCCACTGGGCTCGAACCCAGGACCTTCTTGCTGTGAGGCAACAGTGCTAACCACTACACCACCGTGCCGCCGGCTGTACAATCAGTATGATCTAATTTTATATTACTTAGATTATGAGAACAAACTCAAAAAAGTATTTCTACTTTTTTGTATAGCTCAGGGAACAGACACAGTTTCAATATAATGGAACCTGAGTGATGACTCTGTGTAGCTAGCAGACAGTCGGTTTAGCCTGTTGGTCTACTCTCTGGCCTTGGCTCTGGATTCTCATAAGTTAACTAGGACTGTTCTGAGACTATGAGCTACACTGCAAGAAATGAGAGCAGCACTTTCTGGAGTGGGATGGATACCGTCCCGCCCTAACAGACCAGCAGTGCCCTCAAATTTAGTCCAATTATCTATAAAGCCCACATTGTTTTCAGAGCACCACCTGGACACCTAGCAGTTTAGTGACCATAACCTGCTGTAAGCTACATCGCCATGCCGCATTGGGATGAGGCCAGAGCATACTACAGCATCTGTTTGAAGAATCGTGTTGGTAATAAGGGATCTAGTACACAAGTTAAAGATTTCTAAAGTGTTTTGTGAATTGATTAAAAGAGCCATGGCAGAAGATCCAGTTCATGCTGAGCCTAAAAGCACAATCAGTGAGGCTGATATGAATTTTTGATGATATTATAGGGGTTATGATTATCGAATTACCTTTCCAATTACCAGTTAACTTCTTTACCTGTAGAATGTTCCAAACAGGTGTTTTTTGAGCATTCCACAACTTTCCTTTTTTTTTGTTACCCCATCCCAAATTTTTGGAATGTGTTGCAGTAATCAAATTTAGAATGTGTGTGCATTCACAAAAAATATAAAGCTTATCAGTTTGAACACAAAATATCTTGTCTTTGTATTCAATTGAATGTAGGTTGCAAAGGATTTTATTGCATTCTGTTTTTGTTTGTTTTACACAGTTTCCCCAACTTTTTTCAGGGTTGTACAGTATGTTATTTGGTAAATATATAATTTATCCACCAAATCCACCAAATGTCACTGTTTCATGACACACAGAAACGGTGACACTTTTCCTGATGCAAGTAGTGGAATACATATGTCATACACTTGATGATGCATCACTACTTTAGAGAAGAACTTTACAGTTCAACTCTCCAGTGGCCAAGGCAAGATCTCAGTGAAAAATTAATGCAACTCTGGATGGAAATAAATGTTGTGACATTGCATAAGGTTGTTGAAACAATGGCTTGGAGAATAATCAAAGTTAAATGCTTACCATAATCAAAGCTAAAGGTGGTCCAGTGAAATATTAGTCTGTTTGGCTTATTTATTTATTTACTTACTTACTTATTTTTTGGCCAGGCAGTGTATTTGGAAGGAGTCATGAAAAAGAAGAGAAATGCTTCCCAACAAAGGCACGTACTTGCAAATACCTGGGAAAAAAAATGTGAGCGGGGATGTACTCACAGACTTCTTAAAATACATAAACACACCATCCTTAAAAAGATCCTTTACCTGTTTTAATCCATTCTTGAACCATATCTTGAATGCTACGTCCATGAGTGAGGTTGAGAAAAGTGCATTAGCAACAACTGGGAGAGAAGGCAAAGCCTGTCTGAGCTTAAAATGAGTCCTAAACTGGGACCACAGTTGAAGTGAGCCATTCACAATGGGGTTATTTGTAAGGTGCTGTTTACTGAGTGGTAATGGGGCATATACTAAAGAAGGTAAGGACACAGGGTGTATGAAATGTTCCATTTTGGCCCACACCATTCCACCCCTTCATAGGACGCAGAGACCTAATATATTAGTTTAAGAATATTAGCTGCCCAGTAATATTGTAGGAAATTTAGGAGTACTAAGCCTCCATCTTCTTTTTGTCTGTCCAGATATGCCTTTCTTATCCAGTCTTATTCCAGATAAACGCAGATGTGGACTTATCTACCTCCCTAAAAAAGGACTACAAGTGAAAAAAGGACTACAAGTGAACACAGGGACTGTTTGAAGCAAGAATAGAGAACCTATTCAAGAATCAAGAACCTGGGCATAATTGTCACCTTGACAAAATTAATCCTGCTTGCTAGTGATATAGGAAGTGTTGACTAATGGATAAAGTCTTGTTTGGTACACTTCAGGGCTGGTTTAAAGTTATGTTTCGATAAATCACTGTATCTATGAGTTACTGTGATATGCCAAGATATGTAAGTGGCACAGGTTTCCTTCAATGGATATGACTCAAATGGCATCTATCACTGTGATGAACTGGCGACTTGTCCAGGGTGTACCCCGCCTTTCGCCCGTAGTCAGCTGGGATAGGCTCCAGCTTGCCTGCGACCCTGTAGAAGGATAAAGCGGCTAGAGATAATGAGATGAGATGAGATGAGATGGCATCTATCAGGCCTGGTTGGGACAGGGAAGAGCAAGCTCACTGGCCAATATGACTCACACTTCAGAGGGTCTTTTCCTTTTTTGAAAAGGACTGAAATCATAGTCATTGTAGCATTGTAGGGGAGAGTGATTCCCACTCCAGTGCCTCAGCATAAAGATCCTTTAGAAGAGGAGTTAGTTTGCCTGAGAAGTTTTTGAAGAACTCAGTAGGGAAGCTGTCTGGCCCTGGAGCTTTACCACTCATCATCTTTTTAATTGCCTGATCAATTTCAGCTGTTGAGATACTAGAACCTCAATTCCAAAAAATGTTGGGATGCTGTAAAAAACATAAATAAAAACAGAATGTGATGTTTTGCAAATTATGGAAATCCTATATTTCATTGAAATATCGTACAAAGACAACATATCAAATGTTGAAACTGAAAAATTTTCTTTCTTTCTTTCTTTCTTTCTTTCTTTCTTTCTTTCTTTCTTTCGTTCATTTTGAATTAAGTGCCAGCAACATGTTTCAAAAAATTTGGGACAGAGACAACAAAAGACTGAAAAAGTTGTGTAATGTTAAAGAAAAACAAATGAATTAGGGTAAATGTTTTTATGCCTGCATGGGTAAATAGTGCAACAACTTTAACTTTCCTCAATATAAAATTGCAAAGCATTTGGGTATCACATCATCTACAGTATGTAATATCATTAAAAGATTCAGAGAATCTGGAGAAATTTCTATATGCAAAGGATAAGGTCAAAAACCAACATTGGATGCCCTGATCTTCGGGCCCTCAGGCGACATTACATTAAAAATAGACATGATTCTGTTGTGGAAATCGCTGCATGGGCTGAGGAACATTTCTGAAAGCCATCGTCTGTGAACACAGTTCGTCACTGCATCCACAATTGCAAGTTAAAACCATATACACTGCAACCCCACTAAAATAAATTCTTTTACAAGGAACTTTTGCATATAATGAACTAAGTTTGTGTCCCTCTCCCATCTTTAATGACAATGACTCACAGCCTTAAAAAAAATCACTGTGTCACGTCCAAATGCACAGAGCGTCATTATGACTAATTACAATGTACCTGTTCCAGATTAGAGCGCAATCACAGCGCCCACTTATAAGGACTCTCTAAACACAGAATTGGGGTTGTGTTGGTAAAGCATTTATTTGTAGATGGATCCTGCTAGGCAGCAAAACTTGGGGGGATTCCAGTGCAGCATTATCTGGGGAGGCAGTTCCAGAACTGTCTATGTCAGCTCCATGTCAGTGGGACACAGAGAGTGGGGATGGCTCTGCCCCTCCACTCTCCGCAGGGATTTCCCTTTGGGATGACCCTTTGGGGCAGTCGCAAGACAAAACCCTGAGTCATGCTTTTGACCAAGTAATTGATCATCAAAACTTCCAGCCTAACATTGCACTCTCCTACCCATACTTTTCCATTTCTTAAAGATAGGTTATATCGAATGGCACAGGACACAGAAGAGGAAACAACCCATTTGTTGGTCCTAAAGAGCCGTAGGGAACTTTTTTTCCATGCCCACTCATTGTAATCCTGTGGTGGGGCATTTAGGTCAGGATAAAGCACTGAACCAACTCATGGCCCATTTCTTTTGGCCATGAAATGTTCATGATGTTCGCAGGTGGTGTGCGGCATGTCACAAATGTCAGTTGGTGAATCTGCCAGCCACCCCAAAAGCACCAGATGTCTTTTGAAAGAATTGGTATGGCTCTCATCAGGCCATTACAATGATCTGCACAAGGGTGTTGCTTTGTGTTAGTCTTTGTGGATTATGTAACCCAATACTCAGAAGCAGTGCCTCTACACAACATTCCTGCTCACAGTGTTGTGAAAGCTTCTCTTCCCTGTTCTCTCCTGTGTCTGGATTCTGAAAGAGATCCTGACTAATCAAGGCACAACCTTCATGTCATGCACACTCCATCAACTACGTGAATCACTGGAGATTAAATTAATTCCTATCAGTGTTTACCATCAGCAAATGGAGGGGCTGTTCAGATGATTTAATCAAATGCTTAAAAACATGACTCATTAATTTGTTCATGGTGAAGATAGAACCCCTCTTATTTGCAGTACAAGAGGTTCCACAGGCCTCCATGGGGTTCTCCCCATTTGAATTTTTGTGTGGTCACAAGCCTCATGGTGTCTTGGATATTATTATGGAATATTGGGAGGAGGAACCTTCTACTAGTAAAAATTAAATTCAGCAAAACTCCACACACTGAGTCACTTAACCCTAGAGAATTTGCTACAAGTGCAAGAATGTTAATCCTGTCTCAACAGTAGGGGGGCTTGGCTATGGAAATTTGCAATGGGAGATAAAGTGTTTGTTTTACTATCCATGTCAAGCTTTAAATTTCTTGCAAAGTGGCAAGGACCCTTTGTGGTCACATGACAAGTCAGAGAATTTGACGATGAGGTCAGACGAATGGATCAAGGTGATAAATTTCAGATTTACTATCTCAATCTCCTGAAACTGTGGAGAGAGGAGGTTCCTGTGGATCTGGTGACTAAATAGTCTAAATAGTGCAGTCCAATTCACCCTGGTCTCCTGGGGACCTCCTCACTGTCACAGAGAGAACAGGTTGCGAGGGTGCAGAAGGATTTCTCCAATGTGTTTTCACTTCTACCCGGTCGCACTAATCTCATAGAGCACCACATTGAGCCTCCTGTAGGGGTGGTGGTATGCAGCTGCCTGTATCTCCCCAAAGACAAAAAAATGTGGTTTGGGATTAACACAAGGCTACGTATGCTTAACAATAGAAGTACAGGCTTTCACCCATGTTAAAGCAGTTTTATGTGGGGACCCGCTGCTGTATTCGCTTGACTTTTCTCTCCCTTTTGTCTTGCAGACTGATGCATTGGACAGAATGCTGGGGGCCATTTTATCCCAGGCATTGGACGGGGAGGAGTGCCCCATGCTGTACATTGGCCTCAAGCTCGGGAGAATGGGAGAGTAGGTACAGCACATTTGAGAAGGAGTGTCTCACCATCAAATGGGCAGTCCTCACTCTTCCATACTGCCTGCTGGGACGTCCTTTCACTCTCTTTTCAGACTATGCCCTGCTGCAGTGGCTTTATCGCATGAAGGATGCCAACACACTTATTGCTATCTGGCAGTTTAGCCATTTAAGTTCCAGGTAGTCCACAGGCCAGGGGCACAGATGGTGGTGGCAGATGATCTCTCCCACCAGGGAGGGAGTCAGCTGTAGGCCGAAGGTCTCCCCAGCCTAAGTCAGGTGGTGAGGGCATGTAGCAGCGGGGACATGATTGAGCATCAGCTGTGGGTGGCAGGGAGTCAGATAGGACTGGCAGGTAACACGTGATGAGTTTCACCTGTGTTTGATTACTGGCAGTTTCTTTATGTATGTCTCTTGTGTTCTTGCAGAGAGATGCCAGTAACCAGAGAGAGTGCTGAGTGACCCAGCACTGTTGTTGGCAAACATCCGTTGTTGTTATTGTTGCATGTGTTCTTAGGTGGCTGATAAGGCCAATCTTTGCATGGAACATGAGGGGGCAGTGGGGACAGGACAGTGAATGAAGATACTCATGGGCAGAGGTGGTGCTGTTTTCCCAGGCTTTACGTGCTGCACGTTTTGACTTGGCCACAGCAATAGCTTTTTCATAGCTAGCAGCACCTTTGGATACTGCTTTGCACCATGCAGAGTGATTTTGAGCAAGGGTCTCCCAATTTTCATGGTTGAGACCAAAGTCTTTCAATGGGGCTTTGAGCATGTCTTTATACCTCTTTTTCTGGTGTCTACACGATCAAGCTCCAGTTACCAGTTCTCCATACAAGATGCACTTTGGGAGACACTCATCAGACATCTGAGTAACATTCCTTCCAGGGCAGGGGTTTAGTCAAGAATATGGACTCGGGCATGATCATGGTCAGAGGCTCTGGCATGGGCTCAAGCATAGGCTCAGGCACAGACATGGACTTGGGCTCAGGCTTAGCTTCAGACATAGGCCCAGATGTAGACTCAAGCATGGACTTGGGCATGGACATGGGCTCAGGCATAGACTTGGACTTGTGCATGGGCATAGACATGGGTTTAGGTATAGACATGGACTCAGCCATAGGCTTGGATTTGAGCATAGATTTTGACATGGGTTCAGGCACGGACATGGGCTCAGACATGAACATGGACCCTGGTGTTGGCATGGGTATGGACTCATGTATGGGCATGGACCTGGGCTTGAGCACGGTCATGGACCCTGGTGTCGGCATGGGCATGGATTTAAGCATTGGCATGGACTCAGACATGGACATGGGTGTGTACTCTGGTTTAGACTCTGACCTTGGCATAGACTCCAGCATTAGCATGGACTCAGGCATGGTCATGGGCTTGGGTTCAGGCATGGGCTCAGAGGCAGGCACAAGTTTTGGCATGTGGTTTGCCATTCTGACATGGGCACATTCAGCACAGGACAAGACATAGTAGTGCATGTCAGTGAGCATGTAAGACCAACGGCATTTGGCCCTGAGAAGCTAGTATGTGCCTTTAATGCCCAAGTGGCCTGTGGATGGTGACTTGTGAGCCCATGTGATGAGAGATTTCTTGTCAGCCTCTGGCGCTGGAGAGGAGGCCACCCTGTCAGTCTTTGGCACTGACTCTGGAGAAGAGGTCTCCCCCTCTGCCTCTGCTTTGGTCTCTGGAGGAAGCTGTGGAGCATACGCCTCGAGCCTGCCACTGTGTCAGCCTCTGGAGGGAGCTCTGGAGCATAGGCCTCCACCTCTGCTGCTGTATTGCCCTCTAAGGTATCAGCCCACCCAAAAAATTTCGAGGGGCTCTTCCTTCCCAAGAGCCTGAAACAGGTACATAAGCATAGCACTGATAAGCTATGGATGTTCCACCTTGCCTAGGTACTCAGCCCACCACCATGCTCTCCCAGTAAGCCCGTATACCTTGCACCCCCCACCCATATGTTACCGTATCAGTAGGCTTGGGCTCCACTAGATCCTTGTATAATAATCTGTACTGGAGCAAAAATCAATCTGGCAGGTACGCAATTCCATTGGAGGGTGCTGGTATGTCCAAACCTAGCCGCTGCAAAAAACATACTGATCCATGCTGTGGAATGGAAACCCTGGCATGGCATTGTGCACTGAGCCTGTTCTCCTCCATGACATCCATAATGTAGGCAAAGTATCCTGTCAGCATGGGCGATTGCTCTAAGACAACGAGGGAGGCTCAGCCTCCTCTAAAAATGACGAACATCATGTTGGGTGAATTGTGCTAGGCTTATGTTATAGCCGACCTTATAACATTGCTATTTCAGATCCAGAATCATAGAAATATATGTGCTCAACCCACTACAGTGCGAAATCATTCCGTTATAACTTTCCCCAGTTCGCCTAATGTGTGCGTGAGTTTTTCCCCCTCGTGACAGCGCGATGCAGCCCAGCCTCAGTGGATTGGGAGCTATGTGCTTGTCAATCTCAAAATGCAAGACGATTATTGGACAAATACTGCGAAAATGCCCGCCCACGGAGTCTCACGGACTCCCAGCCTCAATGGACTTCAACGGCATTTGGGAGCGATGCGCTTTTCAATCTCAAAATGCAAGACGGTTATTGGACAAATACTGCGAAAATGCCCGCCTACGGACTCCGAGCCTCACATGGGAGGGACATGGCAGTTTCCGCGAGGAGACTGGTGATTGGTGAAAGCAGCTGGATATTTTCTTTGATTGACAGCTCGTTTCAACTATAGACAGGCAGCGGTACAGTGTTGCCAGATTGGGGTCTCCCGCCCAATTGGGCGATTTTAAGTGCATTTTGGCGGGTTTTGAACATATTTTGGGCTGGATAACATCAGCAGTATCTGGCAACATCAGTTCAGTCCCATGCGGATTCGCAAGTGCTGTGGTGTATTGTAAGAGATCAGCTTACATTTCGATTTCATTCATTACATACGGTTTCTACCAGCTTTTTTAGTTTGTATATATTTTCATTGTAAATAAAGTGTAAATATAGTGTTGTCAAGTTTGCTATCTTAGTTACAGAAATTTCGTTTATTTGAGTGACTGAACTTGAACTTGAGGGGGCTAGTCAGCTAGCAAGAAAGCTGCGCACGGATGCCAAGCATTGCTGATTTAATTTTGGCGAAGCCATTTGCCAGTCTTCCTTTCGAGGAAAAAATTAAAATTAAAGAGCAGGGTAGAGCAACGCCTCAAACTGACTTGGTGAAAAAGGTAGGGAATAATACTCGTTCCTTTCAGCTCTCCTGGTACGAGAAAGTGAATTGGCTAACAGCAAGTGACCCAGGCCCGGCGCCAGGAACAGTTTACCAAGGGGGCAATTAGAAATCGCAAGGGGGCAAATATTTTTCATATAGTGTGTAGTAGTGATGGCGGTCTGACAACGTGTTTCAAACAATTAACTGCGCCAACCACAAAACCACGGCCCCGAAGGTTGCTTTAGTCCGGAAAAATCATGTGACATATTACCAGGGCAATTGTGCTTTATCAACACCCATGCCCACCTGTTAACCCTCCAATTTTCTCACAGACACGCGTTACAACCGGAAAGATGCCAAACATAAAACAACACACACAAACCTACAGGCAAGTCCTTTACATTTAAAATACATACAAATAGCTCCGCGGCATGAAAACAAAACGTCAATGCAAGCCTAAGGTACTTGGCTCGGCGGCCAAAATCATAATTTAAAAAAATCAACAGACCCCACGGCTGCACTAGTAATAGCCTTCCTGACTCGCACCGAGTCAACGCTAACCACTTAATCCGCGACCCCAGTTTAGGCATGTAGGGGACAAAACACTCTGAAGTGATGAATTTTCACCCCCGCTGCATGGGGGGTGACGTCAACGACACATATTCTTACGCTATTAACAATGTGCAACGTAAGACTCATAACAACCAATCAGATTTGTTCTACCGTGCCAGTTTTAGTAGTGATTTATGTGAAATGTATTTTTTTGCAAGGCGCAACCACTTAATATTTCGTATTTGAAAATGCAAATTATTAATACGTCTATAATACATTATATTTTCATAAGAAAACAATTAAGTGATCTGAGTCTCCGTTGAGGGGGCAGGGCTGTAGCCACGAGGGGGTGACACCCCCTTTCGCCCCCCCCACGGCGCCGGGCCTGAAATGACCCACATCAACAACAGTAAATAGGCTACTTTAGTAATATGTCATGGATGGACCAAAAATATAGAATCTATTTTAAATGTTTATGCTGAGTATATTATATTGGAATATATGTTTTTCTGGATATGAATTAAACACAGCTACAATTTGGAAAACATTTTTAAACAAAAACACAGCCGAGGTCAATTTTTAAACAACATGCCACAATTTTAAAATATAAAATGTTAAAATATACCTCCCCCCAACACCACCATCATGTATATTGGACAGTAGGCTAATGGGCCAAAAGAACCTGTTATTTCACAGTTTGTGATGCTGCCAACAATCAGCCAGATCAGAGGCAAGGGTATGGGCAAAATTGATGTGTTTTTTCTTTTAAAATCTGGAAATATCGTAACCGACCAGCCTCCCCTGTTTGAAAGACTACCAGCCGCCATTGCCTGTCAGGTATTGATGGAGATGGATGAACGAATGTAACTGCTAGAAGAGTGTTTATTATTAAACATGCAGACAAACAGATCCAAATCAACATGCAAAAGCAGGGTAGAGAAACAGGCAGTGGTCAGGCAAAGCACAAACAGAATATCGGAGGCACAGACAAAAGAGAGAATCAAGTAAACAAAGTCAAACCAGAATAGCACTACAAGAAATAAATGGCTTAGTGATGTCAAATACCAGGAACAGAGCGTACACTTTGCAAAGATCCGTGTGTTGTCTGAGTCTTTATATGCACACGCCGTGATTGTGCTTTGATTATGAACAGGTATCTGTAATTATTCCTTGTGCACTTGAGAGCAGCGTGCACATGAGTAGCAGCTAGAAGTGCACCAAGCACGAATACGCACGGATGTGACAGAACCCCCCCCCCCCCCCCCCCCCCCCCAAAGAGCTCCCTCTGGGAATGCTGACACCCTTCTGTTTTAGCCAGAATTAACTTTTTAAAGCAATTTGTGCTACAGTAGCTCTTGTGTGGGATTGGACCATATGGGCTAGCCTTCATGACCCATGCGAATCAATGAGCCTTGGCCACCCATGAACCTGTCACTAGCTGTCCTTCCTTGGACCACTTTTGGTAGGTACTATCCTCTGCATACCAGTTGTGCCATTTTGGAAGTGCTCAGACCCAGTCATCTAGCCATCACAATTTGGCCCTTGTCAAATTTGCTCAGATTCTTATGCTTGCCCATTGTTCCTGCTTCCAACACATCAACATCAAGAACTGTCTGTTCTCTTGCTGCCTAATATATTCCATTTCTTGACAGATGCCATTGTAATGAGATCATTAATGCTATTCACTTTACCTTAAGTGGTCATAATGTTATGGCTAATCGGTGTATAGAGAATATTACATGGTGGCATGAAGGTATGAAGTTTATCTTTGAGAAGATAAACTTCATTTCTTCAAGCCAGTGTGTAATTTTCTTTTTATTATATAGACACATCCACAAAAATGCAAGTTAATCAAAATAATTTTAATTTTAATGCAGTTTACCAGTTGTGTGACTCCATATCCTATCCATGGATGTAGTTTGTATGAAAAATATGAATTTTTCAACACAAGAAGATAAACTTCATATCTTCAAGCCAATGTATAATTTTCTTTTTATTATACAGACACATCCACAAACAAAAACTACACAAGTTAATCAAAACAATTAATCAAATATGTTACTCAGGACCCAGATGTAGTTCGTATGAAAAATTCAAGTGGCATATTTTCCAGTAACATACTGCTGTCTATGTAACAAATGTAATTATGTGGCAAACAAAAAATGTTTAAAAGAACAATGTGTTTTATATTTTTGATTCTTCAAAGTAGCCACTGTTTACCTTCGTAACAGCTTTGCACAAACTTGCCATTATCTTAACCAGCTTCATGAGGTAGTCACCTGGAATGCTTTTCAATTTACAGGTGTGCCTTGCCATGGTGGTGTAGTGGTTAGCACTGTCTCCTCACAGCAAGAAGGTTCTGGGTTTGAGCCCAGTGGCCGACGGGGGCCTTTCTGTGTGGAGTTTGCATATTCTCCTTGTGTCTGCGTGAGTTTCCTCCGGGTGCTCCGGTTTCCCCCACAGTCCAAAGACATGCAGTTAATTGGTGGCTCTAAATTGACCATAGGTGTGAATGTGAGTGTGAATGGTTGTTTGTCTCTATGTATTAGCCCTGCGATGACCTGGCGACTTGTCCAGGGTGTACCCTGCCTCTTGCCCATAGTCAGCTGGGATAGGCTCCAGCTTGCCTGCGACCCAGTACAGGATAAGCAGCTGCAGATAATGGATGGATGGAGGTGTGCCTTGCCAAAGTTAATTAGTGAAATTTCCTGCCACCTTAATGTGTTTGAAACCATTAAATAGCAAATGATAAAATACAGTAAAATAATAAAATACAATAAATAACCCTATTCGACAACTGTAGTAATCAATATTATGTCAAGAACTGCTCAACTAAGTAAAGAGAAACAAGTTCATCATTACTTTAAAATATGAAGTATCTTTTAATGAATAAAAATAAAGAAACATAATTAAATAGTGTGCCCAAACATTTGACTAGTACTATAGTACCCCACTGCACAGTGTGTATGTATGTATGTATGTATGTATATATATATATATATATATATATATATATATATATATATATATATATATATATACTGTACAAAAAAAATCAGTTAAACAACAAATCATATTTTTCATTTCAATTGTAGTTTGTCATGTGCTTCTGACATGGACTGGACTGCAGACCAGGCAGTTAATATGTGAATTTTGTGACAATTTTATAAATTAAGGTTGTACACTCAACTGGTTAAGTGTGCATGTTTTATTACTTATGCTGTTAGACTTGAGTCATTCTATCCATCGACATGCACTAGGATTTTTATGATAACATTTAGGTTTTTCTCACTGTCTATAGTTTCCTTAGCAATGTTGGCACCTCTAAATCTGGTATGATGCAATTCAGTAACTGTTTTATAAACACATGCATCAGTCTTTATGGTCTGAGTATAAAACTTGCAGAAATCTGACAGCATAGAATCGGGCAAAGTTATCTGTAACAATTGTCTGCGAGGCAGTGTATGACAAAAAAATGAATGTCAAATATTTTTAAAGCTGAATTATTTAAAGTAGTAATGTTTGATTGCTCTTGAAAGAATCATACCTCAAGAGTCCTATGTTGCACTATAATGACTTTTCATACAAATTAGTTGTAGCTATGTTTCTTTTTCTCCCTGAAGTACGCAAGGATCGCTAAACAAGAAGACCCCTCTATTCACATCTCATGAGTTAAAACAGGCTCTGAAGAAGTTTAAAGGAGTGGATGACACTACAAAAAAGGACTCAGAGCAGGTAATGCAGATACTAATGGCTCAATAAATGCTTCATTTTTTTGTTATTTATTATTTGGTGTTTGATTATAGGGCAAGGAGTCTCCACAAGCTCTGGTTCGTTCAGTGGATGAACTCAAAAGAGACTTGGCCATGTTGGACTTGCTGGTGGAAACGGATGTCCAGATTATGAGCAAACTTTTGTCCAAATTCAGCAGCATTAACACTACCATGGACCAAAAGGTCGCTGCTCTACTTGACTTAGAGTACCTTGTTCATCAGGTGATTAATTTTATGACATTTATTTGCATATATTATTAAAGGAATACTCCAGAGTGAAATGCTTTCTAGGTCTATTTTCGCATTATTGGGAGTGCATACGTTGAGTTGCTACCACAATCACGTCAATCGGATGTGTTTTGAGAAAATTAGTTTTTTGCGATTTCAACCGGAAAGCGCTAACACGGCAGTGCGCGGGGCATGTCTTATTGCTGATACAAAACGCTAGTTTTAAAACCATTGCAAAGCTCAGAACAACATGACAGTTCTGTGGAAGTGAGTAGAGGGTTCCTACAAACAAAATGAAGTGTCCCTGGCTCTGCAAGTGCACGGATAGAGTGTGTAGAAGAGTAAATACAAATACAATTGTGGTATGTTGTGCATTTCCAGCGGGATGGGCCCTGCACTCAGCACTCGACTTTTACGGACTGTCCCATGAAGATGGCGTCTGGAGAAGACCAAATTCAGGTAAGGTCACTGGCTTTATATTTACTCTTCTACACACTCTATCCATGCACTTGCAGAGCCAGGGACACTTCATTTTGTTTGTAGGAACCCTCTACTCACTTCCACAGAACTGTTATGTTGTTTTGAGCTTTGCAATGGTTTTAAAACTAGCGTTTTGTATTGGCAATAAGACATGCCCCGCGCACTGCCGTGTTAGCACTTTCCGGTTGAAATCGCAAAAAAATAATTTTCTCAAAACACATCCGATTGACGTGATTGTGGTAGCAACTCAACGTATGCACTCCCAATAATGCGAAAATAGACCTAGAAAGCATTTCACTCCGGAGTATTCCTTTAAGTCTTGTTGACTTATAAGAGGAGTTTGGAAATAAGTAATAAACCTACTAGTACAGAATTTTATTAGTATTTTGGTAATTGGTATCCCATTTCTAATCAGTCATAATAGCATTTTTTGGTAAAATCAAGTGCATCACAATTTGTTTTGTGTTTTAGGTGGATAATGCACATAACCTGGCATCAATGGGTGGAATAGATCTTGTAAATGATGCTTTAAACAATACAGAGTTTAGACTTCAGGAAAGTGCTGCATTTGTACTTGGATCAGCTGTTTCTAGGTACGACAGCAAAATGTTATCAGGGTCTGTTATTACTGTTATGAATTATTGTTAAATATTTATTTAATTTATGGATAATGTCATACAGTTATGGTCTGGTGATGGTTTTCTATTTTCAGTAACCCATCTGTCCAAGTTGTGGCTTTAGCGTGTGGCACCTTACAGAAGCTATTGACTATGCTTGCAACCCCACGACCAATGTCCGTTAAGAAAAAGGTAATAATATATTGTTGGAGTGTCTATCCATAGGAAAATTTTTTTTGAATTCCTATTTTCTGCCTCCATGTTTTGAACATTTATACTGTTTAAAGGCATTTACTTTTAGACTCCTATGACTATTTATGACTCTGCAATAAGATCTATGATTGATCATCATTGCTTGGGTTTTCAACACAATCAATGAACATAGGTCATTGAACCCTCAATGGTCTTCATTGGCATTGGACATTCCTGCCTTGTTGGTGACCCTGTAGGTGTACCGTTCCTCCTCAGCCCTTAATTAGTGGTCAGTTTGACATTGCCATGTCAATGTTGTTGTGCTGTGCTGAGAGTGATCTTCTACCCAAAATTATTTGGCCATTGGTGGACTGAAAATGGCATCTATCTGTTGACTGACAAGATAGGGGGTTGCTGACAAAATGCATGTAACAGATGGGCCACAGTCAATCAATGCTCACCTATAAAGTACAAGATATTATGTTTTTTTTCAGTACTACAACATGTTTTTATACGTTTAACTTTTTTACATTAGCCAACTTGTGTTTTCATTGTACCAATGTATTATACTGCCTATAGCCGAATCAAAATGTGTGTCCTGCATTTCAAATCAGCATATGCAAAGTACCTAGCTTAGGTGGGAAGTGACACCTTCTCTAAGCATTTGGCAAACAATCATCAGCAACAAAAAGGTGAAAATTTGGCAGGTTTACCTTCTATAATTAGGAAAACATTTTATTGAGGAGATAATAGTTTTTATTTCGGGGATATCCTCAAATGCTTTTCCTGTGTAGTGACTTGTGAAAGCTCTGGCAGTGTTCTTTGCAAGTGAGTTAAATAGACTACCTATCCAATGCCAATTAAGCCCTATAGGGACAGGATTAGTTTCACTGGGTGACTAATAACATTTTTACGTCTCTTCCATGATAATCTTATAGCAGTTAACTTTACATATGAGATACAGGTTTCTACCGAGATTTTCATTTATGTTGAATATTTAGCTAAGCTAAATAGTTTAACAAATTGTAGACATACAGTGGTGCTTGAAAGTTTGTGAACCCTTTCGAATTTTCTATATTTCTGCAAAAATATGACCTAAAACATCATCAGATTTTCACACAAGTCCTAAAAGTAGATAAAGAGAACCCAGTTAAACAAATGATACAAAAATATTATATTTAGTCATTTATTTATTGAGGAAAATGATCCAATATTACATATTGGTGAGTGGCAAAAGTATGTGAACCTCTAGGATTAGCAGTTAATTTGAAGGTGAAATTAGAGTCAGGTGTTTTCAATCAATGGGATGACAATCAGGTGTGAGTGGGCACCCTGTTTTATTGAGAGAACAGGGATCTATCAAAGTTTGATCTTCACAACACGTTTGTGGAAGTGTATCATGGCATGAACAAAGGAGATTTCTGAGGACCTCAGAAAAAGCGTTGTTGATGCTCATCAGGCTGGAAAAGGTTACAAAAATATCTCTAAAGAGTTTGGACTCCACCAACCCACAGTCAGACAGATTGTGTACAAATGGAGGAAATTCAAGACCATTGTTACCCTCCCCAGGAGTGGTTGATCAACAAAGATCACTCCAAGAGCAAGGCATGTAATAGTCAGCGAGGTCACAAAGGACCCCAGGGTAACGTCTAAGCGACTGAAGGCCTCTCTCACATTGGCTAATGTTAATGTTCATGAGTCCACCATCAGGAGAACACTGAACAACAATGGTGTACATGGCAGGATTGCAAGGAGAAAGCCACTGCTCTCTAAAAAGAACATTGCTGCTCATCTGCAGTTTGCTAAAGATCACATGGACTATTGGAAGGCTATTGGAAAAATGTTTTGTGGACGGATGAGACCAAAATAGAACTTTTGGGTTTAAATGAGAAGCGTTATGTTTGGAGAAAGGAAAACACTGCATTCCAGTATAAGAACCTTATCCCATCTGAGAAGCATGGTGGTGGTAATATCATGGTTTGGGCCTGTTTTGCTGCATCTGGGCCAGGACAGCTTGCCATCATTGATGGAGCAATGAATTCTGAATTATACCAGCAAATTTTAAAGGAAAATGTCAGGACATCTGTCCATGAACTGAATCTCAACAGAAGGTGGGTCATGCAGCAAGGCAACAACCCTAAGCACACAAGTCGTTCTACCAAAGAATGGTTAAAGAAGAATAAAGTTAATGTTTTGGAATGGCCAAGTCAAAGTCCTGACCTTAATCCAATCGAAATGCTGTGGAAGGACCTGAAGCAAGCAGTTCATGTGAGGAAACCCACCAACATCCCAGAGTTGAAGCTGTTCTGTACGGAGGAATGGGCTAAAATTCCTCCAAGCTGGTGTGCAGGACTGATCAACAGTTACCGGAAATGTTTAGTTGCAGTTATGGCTGCACAAGTGGGTCACACCAGATACTGAAAGCAAAGGTTCACATACTTTTGCCACTCACAGATATGTAATATTGGATCATTTTCCTCAATAAATAAATGATCAAGTATAATATTTTTGTCTCATTTGTTAACTGGGTTCTCTTTATCTACTTTTAGGACTTGTGTGAAAATCTGATGATGTTTTAGGTCATATTTATGCAGAAATATTGAAAATTCTAAAGGGTTCACAAACTTTCAAGCACCACTGTACATATTTGCTGTTTTAATCCTTTGTTATAACATTGGCTTTTGACTTTCACCTTAATGAGAGCAGTATTCAAACATCTTCCCGGCAATAGGAATTATATTATACCTGATTTATAGAGAACTCGAATGTCATTGTGCCATGCCTCAACCCAGTGCATTACACAGGATATGCACTGCATGAAATTATGAAAAAAAATTCACATTCCATGGACAAAGATATCGATCTATTGTAGCATTTCATGTAACGGTGTTTACACATACAGTGTCTTGCAAAAGTATTCATCCCCCTTGGTGTTTGTCCTGTTTTGTTGCATTACAAGCTGGAATTAAAATGGATTTTTGGAGGGTTAGCACCATTTGATTTACATAACATGCCTACAACTTTAAAGGTGAAAATTGTTGTTTTATTGTGAAACAAACAATAATTAAGATGGAAAAAAAACCCAGAAATCTAGAGTGTACATAGGTATCCCCCCCCCAAACTCAATACTTTGTAGAACCACCTTTTGCTGCAATTACAGCTGCAGGTCTCTTGGAGTGTGTCTCTATTAGCTTAGCAAATCCAGCAACTGGGATTTTTGCCTATTCCTCAAGGCAAACCTGCTCCAGTTCCTTCGAGTTAGATGGGTTGCATTGGTGTACAGCAATCTTCAAGTTATGCCACAGATTCTCAATTCTTGGATTGAGGTCTGGGCTTTGACTAGGCCATTCCAAGACATTTAAATGTTTCCCGTTAAACCACTCCAGTGTAGCTTTAGCAGGATGTTTAAGGTCATTGTTCTGCTGGAACGTGAACCTTCTTCCCAGTCTCAAACCTCTGGTTGACTCAAACAGGTTTTCCTCCAGAATTGCCCTGTATCTTTCCTTCAGTCCTGACCAGCTTTCCTTCAGTCCTGACCAGCTTTCCTGTCACTGCAGATGAAAAACATCCCCACAGCATGATGTTGCCACCACCATGCTTCACTGTAGGAATGGTGTTCTCAGGCTGTTGGGTTTGTCAAGTTTATTTGTATACCGCTTTTAACAATAAACATTGTCACAAAGCAGCTTTACACAATTTGAACGACTTAAAACATGAGCTAATTTTATCCCTAATCTATCCCCAATGAGCAAGCCTGTGGCGACGGTGGCAAGGAAAAACTCCCTCAGACGACATGAGGAAGAAACCTTGAGAGGAACCAGACTCAAAAGGGAACCCATCCTCATTTGGGCAACAACAGACAGCATGACTATAATATTAACAGTTTTAACAAGAAGTCAGTTTTGTTGATGTTATAAACTCTTCATTGATGGAAACTTGAGTGCAAAACTGTTCATGATAACTGCAGTCCTAAAGTTAGCAAGTCAACTGTAGTCCTCAGCCATAAAAGCATGACTGTAAGAGTCCAGAACATCCTCCAAGTGTGACTTTTAACTGTCCTTTTAACTGTCCCAGGACCAACATGTAACTCAGAGGGACAGATTGGGGGGGGGGAGGGAGAGAAAACACAGGTTGTTAGGTATGCCCAATGTCACCTGAATAAGTAGGAACAGTATACATATTGCACTGAGTACAAGCAGGGACTCCGGCAACTAACTATGACAGCATAACTAAAAGGGGAGAGCCAGAAGGTAACACAGGCATGAGGGAGCCCCAGGACATAAAGCAGCCAGCCACTACACCGTCAATAAACTTGAGTGAGCAAGTGAGTGGGGACTGACAGCATCCATACATCCCAGTTTACCAAAACACTCTATGTCTGAGGACCCTCCAGATCTACACCTTTACCTCAAACACCATTAACAAAAGGCTTGACTAAACAGATATGTTTTCAGCCTAGACTTAAACACTGAGACTGTGTCTGATTTCCGAACATTACTTGGAAGGCTGTTCCATAACTGTGGGGCTTTGTAAGAAAAGGCTCTGCCCCCTGATGTAGCCTTCACTATACGAGGTACCAACAGATAGCCTGCACCTTTTGATCCAAGTAGGCGTGGCGGGTCATAGAGGAGTAGAAGTTCACTCAGGTACTGTGGTGAGAGACCATTTAGTGCTTTAAAGGTCAATAGTAGTATTTTATAATCAATACGAAATTTGATTGGAAGCCAATGCAGTATGGATAAGACAGGGGTGATGTGGTCATATTTTCTAGTTCTAGTAAGGACTCTTGCTGCTGCATCTTGAACTAACTGGAGCTTGTTTATGCACTTATTGGAACATCCAGACAGTAAGGCATTACAATAATCCAACCTGGAGGTAACAAAAGCATGAACTAGTTTTTCTGCGTCATGTAGTGACATTAAATTTCTTATCTTAGCAATATTTCTGAGATGAAAGAAAGCTATCCGGGTAATGTTATCAACGTGAGTTTCGAATGAAAGACCGGGGTCAATAATCACTCCGAGGTCTTTTACTGCTGCATGTGAAGAAACAGAAAGGCCATCCAGAGTTACTGTGTAAACAGAAAACTTACTTCTAGCTGCATGTGGTCCTAGTACAAGTACTTCAGTCTTGTCAGAGTTAAGCAGAAGGAAATTAATAAGCATCCAGTGTCTAATGTCCTTTACACATTCCTCAATTCTATTAAACTGGTGTCTCTCATCCGGTTTTGCAGAAACATACAACAGTGTGTCATCAGCATAACAGTGGAAACTAATACAATGTTTACGAATAATATCACCCAGAGGTAACATATTCTGGCAGCGGGGGCGTGGTCAAGCGCCGGTCTGTGACAGGAGGGCGGAGTCAGGGAAGGTGAGTGGCAGAATCACTACACCTGAGATCAATTAACCTGTGTTTGTGTGTCTTCCCAGTGACCGCGCCCTATATAAGGAGGGAGAGCAGAGAGCAGAAGAGCCCTCCATTCACAAACCGATGCTAGGCCATGCCCCCACTGCCACAATGGCATTTCCCGTGATGGCCAAAAAGATCAATTTTAGTCTCATTTGACCAGAGAATCTTCTTCCATGTGTTTGGGGAGTCTGCCACATGCTGTTGGGCAAACTCCAAATGTGTTTTCTTAAGCAATGACTTTTATCTGGTCACTCTTCCATAAAGCCCTGCTCTGTGGAGTGTACAGCTTAAAGTGGTCCTATGGACAGATACTCCCATCTCTGCTGTGGATTTTTGCAACTCATTCAGTGTCATCTTTGGTGTCATTATTGCATCTCTGATTAATGCCCTCCTTGCCTAGTCTGTGAGTTTTGGTGGGCACCCTTCTCTTGTCAGGTTTGTAGTGGTGCCATATTCTTTCCATTTTGCTATAATGGATTTAATGGTGCTCTGTGGGATATTCAAAGTTTGGGATATTTTTTATAACCCAACCCTGATCCATACTTCACAACTTTGTGTCTGACATGTTTGGAGTGTTCCTTGGTTTCCATGTTGCTTGCTTAGTAGTGTTGCAGAGTCAGGGTCCATCCAGAACAGGTTGATTTATACAGACATCATGTGACAGATCATGTGACACTTTGATTGCACACAGATGGATCTTAATCAACTAAATATGTGACTTTTGAAGTGAACTGTTTGGACCAGCTCTTATTTAAGGGTTTCATACGAAAGAGGGTGAATATCTGTGCACACTCCAGATTTCTGCTTTTTTTCATCTTAATTATTGTTTGTGTCACAATAAAACAGCAATTTGCACCTTTAAAATGGTAGGCATGTTGTGAAAATCAAATGGTGCTAACACTCCAAAAATTCATTTTAATTCCGTCTTGTAATGCAACAAAACAGGACAAACACTAAGGGGGATGAATACTTTTGCAAGACACTGTATAAAGGTATTTTAACTGTAGTAAAGTACATTAACAATTGATCACTTTTGGCTTTTTCTGATTAGGTGTTATTTGCACTGGCATGTCTGTTACGTCACTTTCCTCCTGCTCAAAGTCAGTTTGTAAAGCTTGGCGGATTGCAGATATTACTTGAGCTATTCCAGGCACAAGGAGCTGAGAGTCTCCGTGTGAGGATTATCACATTGCTCTATGACATGATTACCGAGAAGGTCAGTATTTCTGTAAACTTCTCTGAACGGTTTTGATATATAATCTGATCAAAACATTACTATAATATAAACCTAGTATAACCATGTGAAACTGACCATCTCTTCCTAAACTGATTGTATTTAAACATACAAGCAAAACAAATGTTGAGATACATTTTGACACAAAAAAAGTCAGCAACAGGCCCTCCACAATTTTTATATTTCTAAAAATGTTTTCCAGGAGATGATGTCTCAAACTCAGTCTACTCATCAGGAACATTTGCAGCAATATAACGACATCTCGCTGTTCCCCATGCTTGTGGAACAGGGGTGGTGTAGCCTGGTGCCAGAAATTCTGGCCTCTCCCAAGCATGACTGGACAGAGAAGGCTTTGCAGACACTCCTGGCCATGATGCCCCACTGTCAGATGCTGTATCTGCAGAATCCTACTCTGAGCACATATCTTAGTGTTCTGCAGAAGCAATACAAAGAGCTTGCCCTTAGAGAGAGAAGCCTGGGAGAGGACATTGGTTACTTTGGGGAGATTTTGGTCCTTGTGGACACTGTAATGACGAAAATGCACAAAAGGAACTAAAGGCACTAAAGCTCTGTGTTTTTTTTTTGTTTGTTTGTTTGTTTTTTAATTATTGTTTGTTTGTTGGGGGAGGTGTGTGCACAGTACTGTGCAAAAGTCTGAGGCACATGTAAAGAAATGCTGTAGACCAAAAATGGCTTAAAAAATATAATGAAATGAAATGTTTCAATATTTAAAAAAAAAAATACTATAAACAGCAGTAAGCCATAATAATTGAAACACAGTCAATATTTGGTGTGAAATGACCCTCTGCTTTAAAAAAAAAAACAATAGTAATCTCTGGTACATTTAGTGCAGTTCTATAAAGAAATGAGCTGTTGGCTTTACTGAGCATCTTGCAGAACCAACCACAGTTCTTCTGGACACTTTGTCACACTTGCTGCTTAATTTTACAGCAAAACCCAGTAGCCTTCATTATGTTTTCTTTTTTAATCTGAAAAGTGGTCTCCTATGTAATATGCTGCTCAGATACAAACATTTTTTTTTCTGTAGCATTTAATTTTCTGCTGGAAAACAAACATCTGGAACTCTAAAATGTTTTTATTCTGACTTGATTTAATGTACAGGTAGAAGTTCATCTCATCTCATTATCTCTAGCCGCTTTATCCTGTTCTACAGGGTTGCAGGCAAGCTGGAGCCTATCCCAGCTGACTACGGGCGAAAGGCGGGGTACACCCTGGACAAGTCGCTAGGTCATCACAGGGCTGACACATAGACACAGACAACCATTCACACTCACATTCACACCTACGGTCAATTTAGAGTCACCAGTTAACCTAACCTGCATGTCTTTGGACTGTGGGGGAAACTGGAGCACCCGGAGGAAACCCACTCGGACATGGGGAGAACATGCAAACTCCACACAGAAAGGCCCTCGCCAGCCACTAATGTAGAAGTTATAAAATGGAAATCTATAACAAAGTTTGTATGAAAAAAATAGGGTGCCTAAGACTTTTGCACAGTGCTGTGTATAAGGTGGACTATATATAATTGCTTGCAAAAACTGAGCCTTTTGGTGCATTCTTCTTCTATACCCAGTCTTGATACCCTCACCTGTTACCAATTAACCTGTTTATTGTGGAATCTTTCAAAATGGTGTTACTTGAATATCTATAAACTTTTCAGTCTTATTTTCCCTCTGTCCCAACTTTTTTTTTTAAGTGTGTTGAAGGCATCAAATTCTAAACTTCGTTTATATTTACAAAATACAATTAAGTTGGTCAGTAAAACTATTGAGAATCTTTTCTTTGTATTGTTGTCAGTTAAATAAAGTTTCATGTGAATTAACAAATCATAGCTTTTTGTTTTTATTGCATTTTGGAAAATATTCCAACTTTTCTGGAAATGGAGTTTATATATATATACTAGTGCATCTCAGACAATTAGTATATTGTGAAAAAGTTCAATATTTTCCAACAGTAATTTAAGAAAGTGAAATTTTAGTGTATTCTAGATTCATTGCATGTAAACTAAAATATTTCAAGCACTTAATTTTAATTTTCATAATTATGGCAGACAGTGTAAAAACATCTCCAAATAATTTCATTTCAGGTTTGAGTAAAACAGTATAAATACAATATATCTTTTGATCTAGTTCAGTACATGCAACCACAATTATGGGGAAGGCTGCTGACTTGACATCCTCCACAAGGAGGGTAAGTCACAGAAGGTCATTGCTCAAAAAGCTAGTGGGAAAAGGTGCACAAACAACAGTGATGACTGCAGCCTTGCAAGGATTATCAAGAAAAGTCAATTCAAGAACTTAGGAGAGCTTCACAAGGAGTGGACTGAGGCTGGTGTCAGTGCATCAAGAGCCACCACGCACAGCCGTCTTCAGGAAAGGGGTTACAACTGTCGTATTTCTAATATCAAACCACTCTGGAAACAAAGACAATGTCAGAAACATCTTACCTGGGCTAAGGAGAGAAAAAACTGGACTGTTGCTCAGTGGTCCAAAGTCCTCTTTTCAAATTAAAGTAAATTTTGCATTTCAGTTGGAAATCAAGGTCCTAGAGTCTGGACAAAGAGTGGAGAGGCACAGAATCCAAGGTGTTTGAAGTCCAGTGTGAAGTTTCTGCAGTCTGTGATGATTTGTGGTGCCATGTCATGTACTGGTGTTGGTCCACTGTGTTTTATCAAGTGCAGTGTCAACACAGTCATCTACCAGGAGATTTTAGAGCACTTCATGCTTTCATCTGCTGACAAGCTTTATGGAGATGCCAATTTGCTTTTCCATCAGGATTTAGCACCTGTCCACAGTGCCAAAACTATGACTAAATGGTTTGCTGAACATGATATTACTGTGCTTGATTGGCCAGCCAAATTGCCTGACCTAAACCCCATCGAGAATCTATGAGGTATTGTCAAGAGAAGATGAGAATCACCCAACCCAAAAATACAGACGAATTGACATGAAATGGCATGTTTTCATATTTTTAGTGTAGGAGACATGGACAGCAGAATATAAGAATAAGAAAAAGCATTTAATTCATGTGTAGTCTGTGTGAAGTTGAAATCAATGACCATGAAAAATGAACACTAATTTGTATAGATTTTAAAACTATGTTAATGTTCATTTTGCATCTGCTTGATATGCAAGGTACACTCTTGCATGTACTCAAGACACAAATTCATAAATATCATACTTGCCAACTTTTCAAAATTCTCATGGGGGAGAAAAGTGTGTGAACGACATTTTCAATTGGACGAGGGTATGATGCGCGGTTGAAATGATAAAAACAGTGGATCCCGATTAATTGCAAACCATTTGAAATGTATACAATTAAAGAGTTTTTGAATTGTTGATATTGTTCTATCAATTACTATAGGTTATGGGATTCATGTATCAAGCATGAGATAGCTCAGAGTGAAAAATCTGAAATAATATTCTTGTCTTGAATTTTAATGTAACAATGAAAGGGAAGTCTTAAATCAGATTTTTAGCTGAAAAATCTCATGCCTGAATATTGTATGCATACAGAGACCCACAGAAAATAACACAAGTGATGCTTTAGAAGAATGTTTATAATTTCTTAAAATAGTCACAGTGAATGAAAGTATTAATGGATTGCATCAAATGTGTTTTCCTTCTGTAAGCTCATGTAAAAATATAGAGAACTATAATATATATAAATTAAGTAAAATTTTATTAAGATTTAACCAAAATAGTAACAACTCAATTAAATAAATACTGCACTGTCTTAGTACTACTAAAATGCATCTCTCTCACTAAACACTTTCCAACAGAATTTTAAAAAAGCACTAGAAATACTATCAAAATCCTATCAGAATGAAAGCAATTTGCTCATTTGCAAACTTTGAAACTTTTCAAACAAAATTTAAAAATGGCACAATAAATACTACCAGACTATCAAAATATACTCCACAAAGAAATTCGCTCGAATGCAAAATTGTAGTACTACCAAAATACACTCACTAGTAATCTTTCACTTAAAACTTCAAAACTCTATCAAAATCAATCACTTTCCAGATAATTCACTTGTAAACTTTCACTTAAAACATAAATTCAAAATAGCACTAAGACACTACCACACTATTCAAATACACTCATCAAACAAATTCTCTGTCATGCAAAATTTCACTAAACACTTTAGAAGTTGTACAGTTTGTTTCTGAAATGGTATGGAAGACAAGTTTAATTTCACACTCAAATGTCCATTATATTCTGATTTAAGGTATCTTTACCTTAAAATGTGTAACTGGCTGGTCGAAAATTTGCTTATCCATGGAAATTCATTCTCCCATGCAACCTGGTATTTGCATTCATATCTTTGCCGTTTGGTATTTGGTTTAGTGGCTATGATGAATGCCTGCTTGTAAAAAATGTCGGACAGCCTGGGTGAATCCTACATTATGAAAGTGACTGTCATTCTGTTCGTTGATTGGTTAAAAATCAGTGGACATCAGCAGTGTTTCTCATACGATTCTGATTGGACATAATCGGGAGTATTTTTAACTTGGTGGTAGGGATTTCCCAAAACCGTGAGATTATCCAGTTTTTAACAAATACGATCAGGAGGTGGGAGTTGGAGGCTAAAATCGGGAGCCTCCCGCCAAAATCGGGAGGGTTGGCAAGTATAAAACATTCATGGTAATTTACAGTCTTTTGTGTAGTTATAACAGTGCAATTTGTCTGATATTTCAGCTAAATACATTTGTAGCTTTCCCTAGGTGTGGGTGGAGCACAGAGGACGGCAGGACAGAGATCAGGGTTGTAACTCGGCTTTATTGCCAACTTTTCAGTCTTAACCACTACGAGTTACTTTAGCAGACAGACACACACACACACTCCGTGTCTGGTTCCAGGGAGAGCTCTCTCTCTGCTCTCGCTCTCCCTCCTCATATAGGGCGCAGTCACTGGGAAGACACACAAACAGGTTAATTGCTCTCAGGTGAAGTGATTCTGCCACTTACCTTCCCTGACTCCGCCCTCCTGTCACAGACCGGTGCTTGACCACGCCCCCGCTGCCACATACCCCCACCGCCCGACTCAGGCCGGGCAGCCGTCCGGCCCGCAGCCGACTCCCCCCCCCCCCTTGACGGGAGAGGAAGTCCGCCACGACCATCTGCGCCCCCGGCCTGTGGACCACCTTGAAATTAAAGGGTTGGAGCGCCAGATACCAACGGGTGATCCGCGCGTTGGCATCTTTCATGCGGTGGAGCCACTGGAGGGGCGCGTGGTCCGAACAGAGGGTGAAAGAGCGCCCCAGCAGGTAGTACCGGAGGGCGAGGACCGCCCATTTGATCGCCAGGCACTCCTTTTCAATCGTGCTGTAGCGCCCCTCACGCACTGACAGCTTCCGGCTGATGTATAGGACCGGGCGATCCTCCCCCTCCACCTGCTGGGACAAAACGGCCCCCAGCCCTCTGTCCGACGCATCCGTCTGTAACATAAAAGGGAGAGAGAAGTCAGGGGAGTGTAAAAGTGGCCCCCCACACAGTGCAGCCTTTACCTCCGAGAAAGCCCGCTGGCACTGCTCCGTCCACTGGACCGGATCTGGCGCCCCCTTTTTAGTGAGGTCAGTCAGCGGGCTGGTGACGTCCGAATAATTAGGTATAAACCTACGATAGTAGCCAGCCAGCCCCAGGAACTGTCTCACCCCCTTTTTGGTCTTGGGCCTCGGGCAGGCCGCAATCGCTGCTGTCTTATTAATTTGGGGACGCACCTGCCCGTTGCCCAAGTGGAAGCCCAGATACCATACTTCCACCCGCCCAATTGCACACTTCTTTGGGTTGGCAGTGAGTCCCACCCGTCTCAGCGACCTAAGGACGGCCCTCAGGTGTTGCAGGTGCCGCTGCCAGTCGTTACTATAAACGATAATGTTGTCCAGGTAGGCGGCCGCATAGGTGGCGTGGGGCCGGAGGACCCGGTCCATCAGCCGCTGAAACGTAGCGGGCGCCCCAAACAGCCCAAACGGAAGTGTGACGAACTGGTGTAAGCCGAACGGTGTGGAAAAGGCCGTTTTCTCCCGGGATAATGGAGTCAAGGGGATCTGCCAATATCCCTTCGTTAAATCCAGTGTCGAGTAGAAGCGAGCCGTGCCTAGTCGATCGAGCAGCTCATCAATACGAGGCATTGGGTACGCGTCGAATTTAGACACCGCGTTGACTTTTCTATAGTCCACACAGAACCGGACCGAGCCGTTGGCCTTGGGAACCAAGACCACCGGGCTGCTCCAGTCGCTGTGGGACTCCTCGACGATGCCCATTTCGAGCATGGCCTGAAGTTCTTCCCGAACCACCTTTTTTTTGTGTTCGGGTAGTCTATAAGGGCGGCTACGCACTACCACCCCCGGGGGTGTCTCTATGTGGTGTTCTATGAGGTTAGTGCGACCGGGCAGGGGCGAGAACACATCCGAAAACTCGGCCTGCAACTGGGCGACCTCCATGAGTTGGGTCGGTGGTCTCCACAGGGGACCGGAGAGGTACGTGATGCCAAATTCCCTTTTTGAACCTCCGGCCCCAGCTCCGCCTTCTCCGGAACTACCGACACCAACGCCACGGGGACCTCCTCGTTCCAGAGTTTGAGCAGATTGAGGTGGTAAATCTGTAGCGCCCCACCCCTGTCTGTTCGCCTCACCTCATAGTCGACGTCCCCGACTCGCCGTGTGACCTCAAAGGGTCCTTGCCACTTGGTGATTAATTTGGAGCTCGACGTGGGCAAGAGTACGAGTACTTTATCTCCCGGTGTGAACTCTCTAAGGCGCGTACCCTTGTTGTACAGGCGGGCTTGCCGTTCCTGGGCCTGCCGCAAATTCTCCTGAGTTAGGTGGGTGAGCGTGTGGAGTATTGCGCGCAGGTCCATAACGTACTGAATTTCATTCTTACTTTGTGAAGGTCCCTCCTCCCAATTTTCCCGCAGCACGTCCAGGATGCCGCGCGGCTTACGCCCATATAATAATTCGAACGGGGAGAACCCCGTGGAGGCTTGAGGGACCTCTCGCACTGAGAACAGCAAGGGTTCGAGCCACTTATCCCAATTACGTGCATCCTCACTTACGAATTTCTTAATGATATTTTTGAGGGTGCGGTTGAACCGTTCTACTAAACCGTCCGTTTGTGGGTGATATACACTGGTGCGGATCGGCTTAATCCCCAATAACCCATACAGTTCGCGTAGTGTTCGTGACATAAACGTAGTGCCTTGATCAGTCAGAATCTCTTTCGGGATTCCAACTCGGGAGATGACGCGGAAGAGTGCCTCTGCAATACTGCGTGCTGAGATATTGCGCAGAGGCACTGCTTCCGGGTATCGCGTTGCATAGTCCACTAGAACTAATATAAAGCGGTACCCTCGTGCTGACCGATCTAATGGCCCGACGAGATCCATCCCAATTCTTTCAAACGGGGTCTCGATTAACGGTAGAGGGCGCAATGGCGCTTTTGGAATGGCCGCTGGATTTACTAACTGGCATTCGCGGCATGCCGTACACCACCTACGGACATCGCCGCGAATCCCCGGCCAATAGAATCGGGCCATTATTCGGGCTAGTGTTTTATCCTGCCCTAAGTGTCCAGCCATGGGATTAAAGTGAGCCGCCTGGAATACCAATTCCCAGCGGCTCTTTGGAATCAAAAGCTGCGTGACTCGCTCTTTAGTTTGAGTGTCCTGCGTCACTCGGTATAACCTATCCTTCATAATCGCGAAGTAGGGGAAGGACGGGGTGGCGTTCGGCGGGAGCGTTTGACCATCGATTACTCTCACTTGGTCAAACGCATGCCGCAGAGTCTCGTCTCGCGACTGCTCTAGTGGGAAATCTGCGAGTGATTCCCCAATAGAGAGAGGAGGAGCCGGTGGCTCCTCACCCTGACGCGGAGATGACGTAGACGGCTCTGCGACAGCTGCTCCCGCCAAAACGACACCGGGACCTCCCCCTGTCAACTGGCAGGACCCACTCTCTACTAGGCGCGTCATTAAACCCTGAAATCCCGGCCAATCAGTCCCCAAAATTAACGAGTGGGTAAGGCGAGGATTAACCGCCGCCTTCACTATAAATTTTTCCCCTCTGAAAATAATGTGGACCGACACCAAAGGGTAGCGGTGAACATCCCCGTGCACACACAACACCTTCACCCCCTGTGCTCCCCCCAATGCCTCGTTTTGAACCAGGCTTTGGCGAATTGAGGTCTGATTACAACCAGAATCCACCAACGCCTGATATGTAGCCCCTTGGATACTCACCGGTATGCGATACGCTCCGGCCCGATCGAGGGTGGCCTCTGGCGCGTCGGGGATCCGAACCACCGCGCCCACTTCCATTGCTGTGCACTGCTGTTGAAGGTGGTCCGGTTCCCCGCAGCGCCAGCAAACCGGCCCGGGCTTCCCCTCTGCACCGGTGATCTGGGGCTCACTCACCTGAGGTGGGGGAGAGACAGACACAGAAGGGAGAAACGGGAGGGCACCGCGGGTGCGGCGGGCCGGCAGGGGTGGTGCCGGCCCCCGCCTCCGCGGTGGGGGAATGGGGCGAGGACGGGACACAGGAGGAGGGGGGAGAGAGAGAGAGAGAGAAGAGGAGAGAAGAGATGTCGACATCTGCTGTCCTGCCGCCGAGACAGCCGCCAGATGATCCTCCGCCAGCTTGACTGCCTGATCCAGCGACGCCGGGCGGTGGCACTGGACCCACTCCGCGGCTCCTGCTGGTAAGCGGGCGATGAACTGTTCCAGTACCACCTGATCGACGATTCCCTCGGCGTCGCGATCTTCGGCCCTCAGCCACCGCCAGCAGGCGTCCCGGAGCTGCTGGCCGAACGCGAACGGGCTGCCGACTTCCTCCATCCGCAGCGCGCGGAAGCGCTGGCGCTGCTGCTCCGGCGTGCGCCCCACGCGCTGAAGGACAGCCCGGCGAAGGTCGGCGTAGGCCAGCCGGCGATCGGCGGGGAGCTGTAGTGCAGCCAGCTGCGCCTCTCCCGTCAGGAGGGGGAGGAGGCGCGCCGCGCGCTGCTCCATCGGCCACCCCGAGGCTTCGGCGACCTGCTCGAACAACGTGAAGAAAGCCTCGGGGTCATCCTGCGGGCCCATCTTAGTTAAGGTGAGGGGAGACGGGCCCGCGGCCGGAGCGCTGGTGGGCCCCGCCGACGCGAGGAGACGCCGGAACGCCTTGCGATCTTCTTGCTGGGCCAGCACCAGGGCATCGAAGCGCCGCTCTTGTTCCTTTCGGAGTGTGACGAGCGCCTGGTGCTGGCTTTGCTGAGCCGTGGCGAGGGCGTGGACCAGGTCGGTGAACGGGGAGGATTCCACGGGGCTGCTGGGTTGGTGCTCCATATCCCGGGTTTCGGCACCACTGTAGCTTTCCCTAGGTGTGGGTGGAGCACAGAGGACGGCAGGACAGAGATCAGGGTTGTAACTCGGCTTTATTGCCAACTTTTCAGTCTTAACCACTACGAGTTACTTTAGCAGACAGACACACACACTCCGTGTCTGGTTCCAGGGAGAGCTCTCTCTATCTGCTCTCGCTCTCCCTCCTCATATAGGGCACAGTCATTGGGAAGACACACAAACAGGTTAATTGCTCTCAGGTGAAGTGATTCTGCCACTTACCTTCCCTGACTCCGCCCTCCTGTCACAGACCGGTGCTTGACCACGCCCCCGCTGCCACAACATTCTAAAACTTTAATTTTTAAATTAATACAAATTCATGTTTGTTTTTCATTATCACTGATTTGGACTTCACACAGACTTCAATTTAAAGATTCTTTTACCTATTCTTATTTTCCGTCATCCACACCACACTAAACATAATAAAACATAAATATATACATCTGCCCTGAAATAAATTAATGTATTCACAGCAACATGTCATTTGAATCAATTTTTTATTCAATTTTATTCTTGAATAAAAGCACAATTTTTTTTTTTGGTCCTGTCTCTCTCAAACTTAGCATTAACATGTTTTTAAATTTATACAAATTAGTGTTTGTTTTTCATTCCCATCGATTTGGACTTCACAAAGTCTACACTTGAACTTAAGATGTTTTTTTCTTATTCCTTTTTTCTGTCATCCATACCATCTCCTACATTAAATATGCTAAAACATCATTTTAAACTTTTTTTATTTCCTCAGTTTTATTCTTGCAGGAAAGCACACTTTTTTGACACCATCTGACACTGTCTCTCTTGAATATTGCACATTCTGTGGTAATGCATGTATGGTGCTTATGTCAAGCATGCACACACACGTTTTTTTTCTCTTTCCCAGGTGCTGCTTCACTTAAACAGACTCACACTCAACATCTGCATAGCAGTGTAAAGTTGCATAGGTGATCCCTGAGCAGAAGAGGGAGGGGTGAGCTTATGGTGGAGCGAAAGGAAGGGCACCCCCTTTGACTTGGGACAAAAATGCTCACATTCTTCTGGAATTCTTGTGTTAAAGGGTACCGCAGCAAAAAATAAACATTGTCCAAAATGTGTAACATGTCTAGCCTAATGCATTTTGACTACCCTGTATTGTCACACTGTGTTGCATGAAGCAATGTGTAGAAATCGTTCAAGGTGGGTGGAGCACAGAAGCACAGCAGGCCAGAACTGAGTTCTTTTAAACTCTATTTGCACTTTTCAGTGTACTTTGCTCTCCCAGTCACACGCGCGCACACACACAAGCATTCTGGTTAGGGAGAGAGCCCCCTTCCTCTGCTCTCCCTCTCTTCTTATAGGGCGCGGTCACTGGGGAAGAGACACAAACATAGGTTAATTCCCGTCAGGTGCAGTGATTCTGCCACTTACCTTCCCTGACTCCGCCCTCCATTCACAGACTGACGCTTGACCACACCCCCGCTGCCACATACCCCCACCGCCCGACTCAGGCCGGGCAGCCGTCTGGCCTTCAGCTGACTCCCCCACCCCCTTGACGGGAGAGGAAATCCACCACGACCATCTGCGTCCCTGGCCTGTGGACCACCTCGAACTTAAATGGCTGGAGTGCCAGATACCAACGGGTGATCCACGCGTTGGCATCCTTCATGCGGTGGAGCCACTGCAGGGGCGCATGGTCCAACCAGAGGGTGAAAGGGCGCCCCAGCAGGTAGTAGTGGAGGGCGAGGACCGCCCACTTGATGGCGAGGCACTCTTTTTCTATGGTGCTATACCTGCCCTCACGCACCGACAGCTTCCGGCTGATGTACAGCACTGGACGGTCCTCCCCCTCCACCTCCTGGGACAGAACAGCCCCCAGCCCTCTGTCCGACGCGTCCATCTGCAAAACAAAGGGGAGAGAAAAGTCAGGGGAGTGTAGCAGTGGCCCCCCACACAGTGCAGCCTTTACCTCAGAGAAAGCCCGCTGGCATTGCTCCGTCCACTGGACCGGATCTGGTGCCCCCTTTTTAGTGAGATCAGTCAGCGGGCTGGTGACATCCGAATAATTAGTATAAACCTACGATAGTAGCCAGCCAGCCCCAGGAACTGTCTCACCCCCTTTTTGGTCTTGGGCCTCAGGCAGGCCGCAATCGCTGCTGTCTTATTAATTTGGGGACGCACCTGCCCATTGCCCAAGTGGAAGCCCAGATACTGTACTTCCACCCACCCAATCGCACACTTCTTCAGGTTGGCTGTGAGACCCACTCGCCTCAGCGACCTAAGGATGGCCCTTAGGTGTTCTAGATGCCGCGGCCAGTCATTACTATAAATAATGATATCGTCCAAGTATGCAGCCGCATAGGTGGCGTGGGGGCGGAGGACCCTATCCATAAGCTGCTGGAACGTAGTGGGCGCCCCAAACAGCCCAAAAGGAAGTGTGACAAACTGGTGTAAGCCAAACGGTGTGGAAAAGGCCATTGTCTCTTGGGATAGCAGAGTCAAGGGGATCTGCCAATATCCCTTTGTTAAATCCAGTGTCGAATAAAAACAAGCCGTGCCTAGTCAATCGAGCAACTCGTCAATATGAGGCATTGGGTACGCATCGAATTTAGACACCGCATTGACTTTTCTATAGTCCACACAGAACCGGACCGACCTGTCAGCCTTGGGAACCAAGACCACCTGGCTGCTCCAGTCACTGTGGGACTCCTTGACGATGCCCATTTCGAGCATGGCCTCAAGTTCCTCCCAAACCACCTTTTTCTTGTGTTCGGGCAGTCTGTAAGGGCGGCTGCGCACTACTACCCCCGGGGGCATCTCAATGTGGTGTTCTATGAGGTGGGTGCAGCCGGGCAGGGGCGAGAACACATCAGAAAATTCTGTCTGCAACTGGGCAATCTCCATGAGTTGGGTTGGGGAGAGGTGGTCTCCACAGGGGACCGGAGCGGTGGGCGATGTCAATTTTCCTTTTTGAACCTCCGGCCCCAGCTCCACCTTCTCTGGAACCACTGACACCAATGCCACGGGGACCTTCTCATTCCAAAGTTTTAACAGATTGAGGTGGTAAATCTGTAATGCCCCACCCCTGTCTGTTTGCCTCACCTCATAGCCGATGTCCCCGACTTGCCGTCTGACCTCAAAGGGTCCTTGCCACTTGGTGATCAATTTGGAGCTTGACGTGGGCAACAACACGAATACTTTATCTTCCGGTGTGAACTCCCTAAGGCACGTGCCCCTGTCGTACAGACGGACTTGACGTTCTTGGGCCTGCCACAAATTCTCCTGGGTTAGGTGTGTGAGTGTGTGGAGTTTGGCACGCAGGTTGATAACGTATTGAATTTCATTTTTGCTTGTTGAAGGTCCCTCCTCCCAATTTTCACGCAGCACATCTAGAATGCCATGCGGCTTACGCCCATATAATAATTCGAATGGGGAGAACCCCGTGGAGGCTTGTGGGACCTCTCGCACTGCGCATAACAGGGGCTCGAGCCATTTATCCCAGTTGCATGTGTCCTCGCTTACAAATTTCTGAATTATGTTCTTGAGTGTGCGATTGAACCATTCAACTAAGCCATCCGTTTGTGGGTGATAAACGCTGGTGCAGATAGCCTTAATTCCCAGTAACCCATACAGTTCGCGCAGTGTGCGTGACATAAATGTAGTGCCTTGATCAGTCAGAATCTCTTTGGGGATTCCAACTCGGGAGATGACGTGGAAGAGTGCTTCTGCAATACTACGTGTGGAGATATTGCGAAGAGGCACTGCTTCCGGATATCGCGTTGCATAGTCCACCAGAACTAAAATAAAGCGATATCCTCGTGTACACCGATCTAATGGCCCGACAAGATCCATCCCAATTCTTTTGAACGGGGTCTCGATTAATGGCAGAGGGCGCAAAGGTGCTTTTGGAATGGCTGCTGGATTTACTAACTGGTATTCGAGGCACGCCGTACACCACCTACGGACATTGCTGCGAATCCCTGGCCAATAGAACTGGACCATTATTCGGGCCAGTGTCTTATCCTGCCCCAAGTGTCCGGCCATGGGATTAAAGTGAGCCGCCTGGAATATAAATTCTTGGTGGCTCTTCGGGATCAAAAGCTGTGTTATTTGTTCCTTAGTCTGAGTGTTCTGTGTCACTCGGTATAATCTATCCTTAATAATGGAAAAATAGGGGAAGGACAGGGTGGCGTTTGGCTGGAGCGTTTGACCATCGATTACTCTCACTTGGTCAAACGCATGCCACAGAGTCTCGTCTCGCGACTGCTCTAATGGGAAATCTGCAAGGGATTCCCCGAGAGAGAGAGGAGGAGCCTGCTGCTCCTCACTCTGACGTGGTGATGACGTAGACGGCTCTGTGACAGCTGCTCCCACCAATGCCACACCGAGACCTCCCCCTGCTAAATTATGGCAGGCCCCACTCTTCACTAAATGCGTCATTAATTCCCTAAATCCTGGCCAATCAGTCCCCAAAATTATCGAGTGGGTAAGGCGAGGATTAACCGCCGCCTTTACTCTAGATTTCTCTCCTCAAAATAGAATGTGGACCGACACTAAAGGGTAGTTGTGAACATCCCTGTGCACACATAACACCTTCACTAATTGTGCTCTCCCCAATGCCTTGTCTTGCACCAGGCTTTGGTGGATTGAGGTCTGATTACAGCCAGAGTCCACCAAAGCCTGATACATATCCCCTTGGACACTCACCAGTATGCGATATGCTCCGGCCTGATTGAGGGCGGTCCCTGGTGCGTCGGGGATCTGGACCACCGCGCCCACCTCCATCGCCGAGCACTGATGCTGGAGGTGCCCCGGCTCCCCGCAGCTCCAGCATACCAGACCGGCTTTCCCTCTACACAGGTGTTCTGGAGCTCACTCACCTGAGGCAGAGAAGACACAGACACGGAAGTAGGAAATGGTAGGGCACCGCAGGTGCGGCAGGCCGGCTGGGGTGGAGCCGGCCCCCGCCTCCGCAGTGGGGGAATGGGGCGAGGACGAGGAACAGAAGGGGAGAGAGAGAGAGAGAGAGAGAGAGGAGAAGGGAGAAGAGGAGACGTGCTGTCCTGCCGTCGGAACAGCTGCCATATGGTCCTCCCCCAGCTCGATGGCCTGATCCAGCGACGCCAGGCGATGGCACTGGACCCACTCCGCTGTTCCTTCTGGAAGTCGGGCGACGAATTGTTCCAGCGCCACCAGGTCGATGATTCCCTCAGCATCGTGGTTGTTGGCCCTCAGCCACCGCCGGCAGGCGTCCCAGAGTTGCTGGCCAAATGCGAACGGCCGGCCGACCTCCCCCAGGCGCAGAGCACGGAAGCGCTGTCGTTGCTGCTCCAGGGTGCGCCCCACACATTGGAGGTCGGCATAGACCAGCTGGCTGTCGGCGGGGAGCTGTAGCATGGCCAGCTGCGCCTCGGCCGTTAGCAGGGGGAGGAGGCGTGCTGCGTGCTGTTCCACCGGCCAACCCCATGCCTCTGCTGCCTGCTCAAAAAGGGTGAGGAAGGCCTCGGGGTCGTCATGTGGGCCCATCTTCATTAGGGTGAGGTGGGGAGGGTCAGCAGCGGTGGTGACAGTGGACCCCACTGATGCGAGCAGGTGCTGGAACGCCTGGCAATCTTCCTGCTGCGCCAGCACCACGGCTTCGAACCGTTGTTCCTGCTCCTTCTGGAGGGCGACCAGCGCCTGGTGCTGGCTCTGTTGGGCCATGGCGAGGGCATGGACCAGGTCCTTAAAGGGGGAGGACTCCATGAGGCTGTTCTCTTCTGTACTCCGTCCTGGGTTTCGGCACCACTGTAGAAATTGTTCAAGGTGGGTGGAGCAGAGAAGCACGGCAGGCCAGAACTGAGTTCTTTTAAACTCTTTATTTGCACTTTTCAGTGTACTTTGCTCTCCCAGTCACACGCGCACGTGCACACACAAGCATTCTGGTTGGGGAGAAAGCCCCCTTCCTCTGCTCTCCCTGTCCTTTTATAGGGCATGGTCACTGGGGAAGACACACAAACATAGGTTAATTCCCGTCAGGTGCAGTGATTCTGCCACTTACCTTCCCTGACTCCGCCCTCCATTCACAGACTGACGCTTGACCACGCCCCCGCTGCCACACAGTGCTTTAAACTTCTTTTGTATTCCCACTCACTGAAGTTCCACTTCAGGGTGCAGCCATATTGCCATTTTGTGGGCAGTGTCAAAGGTCAGCATGACCATAGAATTGTTGAAAGGTTTCCTGTATCTTGATTGGTTTGCTGCTTCTGACACTGCAATGTAGCCAGATGTACAAAACATTGTTGAAAAATGGCAGCATTCAAAGCATATGGTTGAAAAAATAATAAACATGATAATAAGGGAAAGTATTTTTTCTGTGTCCCATTGTCAACAACTGAACAATGTAAATGACTTGCTAAACAGTGGTTCCACCACTTAGGAGCAGATCACAATTTAGAAGCGCTCTCCTTTGGTAGAAATTCTGTGGTTTGCGAGGACCATTTTGAGCCTGATTGTTTTAAAGGAATCTACAGGCTAAGCGCTTTGGCTATGCAGGTCATGTTAGATTCAAACCCGATGCTTTCCCGACAATATTCCAACACCGTCCACAGAAAAGGCATTCGAGCCATGCAAACTGATTAGCTAGAGAAGTATAGACATTCAAATCTAATATACTAGTGCATTTCAAAAAATTAGAATATTGTGAAAAAGTTCAATATTTTCCATCAGTTATTTAAGAAAGTGAAAATGTTATATATTATAGACTCATTACACATAAACTAAAATGCTTCAAGCATTTTTCTATTTTAATTTTAATCACTATGGCATACAGTACAAAAACATAAAAAAAATCTCAAAATATTAGAATATTTAATTTCGAGTTTGAGTAAAACAGTATGAACACAGTGTATCTCTCGGTCTAGTTCAGTACACACAACCACAATCATGGGGAAGACTGCTGACTTGACTGTTGTCCAGAAGATGATCACTGATGCCCTCCACAAGGAGGGCAAGCCACAAAAGGTCATTGCTGAAAAGGGTGGCTGGAAAATGTGCACAAGCAACAGGGATGGCCACAGTCTTGAGAGGATTGTCAAGAAAAGTTGATTCAAGAATTTGGGAGAGCTTCACAAGGAGTGGACTGAGGCTGGTGTCAGTGTATCAAGACCCATCATGAACAGACATCTTCAAGAAAGGGGACACAACTTTCACATTCCTAATATCAAGCTACTCCTGAGCCAGAGACAATGTCAGAAGTGTCTTATCTGGGCTAAGGAGAGAAAGAAATGGACTGTTGCTCAGTGGTCCAAAGTCCTCTTTTCAGATGAAAGTACATTTTGCATTTAATTTGGAAATCACGGTTCTAGAGTCTGGAGGAAGAGTGGAGAGGCACAGAATCCAAGGTGTTTGAAGCCGAGTGTGAAGTTTCCACAGTCTGTGATGATTTGGGGTGCCATGTCATCTGCTGGTGTTGGTCCACTGTATTTTATCAAGTCCAAAGTCAACACAGCCATCTACCAGGAGATTTTAGAGCACTTCATGCTCCCATCTGCTGACGAGCTTTTTGAAGATGCTGATTTCCTTTTCCAGCAGGACTTAGCACCTACCCACAGTGCCAAAACTACTACCAAATGGTTTGCTGACCATGATATTACTGTGTTTGATTGGCCAGCCAACTTGCCTGACCTGAACCCCATAGATAATCTATGGGGTATTGTCAAGAGGAAGATGAGAAACACCCGATCCAAAAATACAGATACGCTGAAGGCCACTATCAAAGCAACCTGGGCTTCAATAACACCTCAGCAGTGCCACAGACTGATCACCTCCATGCCACACCGCATTGATACAGTAATTCATGGTAAAGGAGCCCCAACCAAGTATTGAGTGTATAAATGAATATACTTTTCAGAAGTTGGACATTTCTGTATTGTAAATCCTTTTTTTGATTGATCTTAGGGAGTATTCTAATAATTTGAGATACTGGATTTCTGATTTTCATGAGCTATAAGCCCTAATCATCAAAATTAAAACAAAAAAGGCTTTAAATATTTCACTTTACATGTAATGAATATAGAATATATGAAAGTTTACCTTTTTGAATTAAATTATGAAAAAAAGGAACTTTTTCATGGTATTCTAATTTTTTGAGATGCACTAGTATATATTTATGCACTGCATAAAAGCGGAGCTCCTGATGAGTGTAAAATGTGTTAGTAAATAATCCCACATTATTTTTTAAAAAGTAATTTAAAAATAAGAGCTGGATAAAAACCCATCTATCTTCTGTAAATACATACAAATTTCGTTGTCTGGTGGTCATGCTTATGAGATACGTTGCCTTGCGCTTACGATCAGGTACCCTATAGTCACGGTGGCACGGTGGCGTAGTGGTTAGCACTGTCAACTCACAGCAAGAAGGTTCTGGATTCGAGCCAAGCGGCCAATGGGAGCCTTTCTGTGTGGAATTTGCATGTTCTCCCCGTGTCTGCATGGGTTTCCTCTGGGTGCTCCGGTTTCCCCTACAGTTCAAAGACGTGGTTAGGTTAACATGGGGCGGCCTTGGGGAAATGTCTTTGAGTTCCCCGGGCGCTGCTCTGGGTATGTTTGTGTGCTCATTGCTCGTGTGTGTGTGTGTGTGTGTGTGTGTGTGTGTGTGTGTGTGTGTGTTTACTGCTTCAGATGGCATAAATGCTGAGAGGAATTTCACTGTGCTTAAGTGTCTGTGTGATAGATAAGTTGTTGTTGTTTGTCTTCTTCTATCAGGGGTGTCCCCATTCCATGTTCTGTCATTATTTAAATGCCAAATTACTTCACAGTTACCTTGGTACATTCCAACATCATAAGTACCTTTTGACTTATTAAAAGCATTCTAATTTATCATATAGCTGTTAGGTGTCTCTAAGATTTGGAGCTAGTTTTATATTCATTTTCTTACAGTAATCATCCCATTTAGATTGATTAAAGTACTTCTGATATTCTGGATGACCAAGAAATGACAAACATTCTGCTGGACAGTACAGCTGATTGGCTGATTTTAAGTAACAGTAGTTCTTATTGAATTCTGCACATTCTTTATAGCTATGTGGATTTGGAATTGCAACTATTTTTGTCATCAGAGATGTTGAACATACCAAACAATCAGACATGTTAAAAGTCTTTCGTTGTTAATTGAGCCATTGATACCATCCAGGCATTCGTCTAAACTGGGGAACAGGGGCGCTGCGCCCCCTTACTCTCGGCGTGCGCCCCCTTACCGAAATGCCGATTGAACCCCAAGTCACACTTAGGCCATGTACTTATATGCTACTGCACAACATGCAATCTCTCTCAAAATGATCTTTTCTCCATGAAAACATCCCAGCAACACCACGTGACAATGTGTCTGATCATCAAATACGTTATAATTACTCCAAAAATATTCCAATCATAGTAGACACACCGCCAGACAATGCAAAACCAATCCGAATTGGCGTTTTCCAGACCAAGGCGCCATGTTGTTTAGTTGTCGCGGCTGCTCTCGCGAGATTTGACCTGGGTTACATACAAGGTCAGCTGACTTGTAGAGCGAGATTTCTCGAGACTGAATGACCTTTCACCCACTGGCACGGGAGCTTTTGACAGAAGTAGTTCACGAGTTGTTTTTGTTGACACTTAGGCATTTAAAGATGTCATCAAACGGAAGAAAGCCAAAGACTGTCCGGGGCAGAAGAAGATTACTTCTTTCTTTTCAATGTTGACAGACAATTTGTTACAATTTCCTTCTCAGACAGCCTCAGAATGTCCCATTGTAGCTTCAGTTTTTCAAAGGCTTCGCACGGCGGAGGGGGGGGACGGACAACCGGCACCATCCCCCCCGCTTCGCTCCCTCGCCATGGTGAGCGCCCTCATACTAAATTTTTCTAGAAAAAACCCTGCCATCTATTGTTTCACACTCTTCTCCAATATCTTCTTTTTCTTAATTCAGTTACAGTGGGGCAAAAAAGTATTTAGTCAGCCACCAATTGTGCAAGTTCTCCCACTTAAAAAGATGAGAGAGGCCTGTAATTTTCATCATAGGTACACTTCAACTATGAGAGACAGAATGGGGAGAAAGAATCCAGGAAATCACATTGTAGGATTTTTAATGAATTAACTGGTAAATTCCTCAGTAAAATAAGTATTTGGTCACCTACAAACAAGCAAGATTTCTGGCTCTCACAGACCTGTAACAACTTCTTTAAGAGGCTCCTCTGTCCTCCACTCATTACTTGTATTAATGGCACCTGTTTGAACTTGTTATCGGTATAAAAGACACCTGTCCACAACCTCAAACAGTCACACTCCAAACTCCACTATGGCCAAGACCAAAGGACACCAGAAACAAAATTGTAGACCTGCACCAGGCTGGGAAGACAGAATCTGCAATAGGTAAGCAGCTTGGTGTGAAGAAATCAACTGTGGGAGCAATTATTAGACAATGGAAGACATACAAGACCACTGATAATCTCCCTCAGTCTGGGGCTCCACGCAAGATCTCACCTCGTGGGGTCAAAATGATCACAAGAACGGTGAGCAAAAATCCCAGAACCACACGGGGGGACCTAGTGAGTGACCTGCAGAGAGCTGGGACCAAAGTAACAAAGGCAACCATCAGTAACACACTACGCCGCCAGGGACTCAAATCCTGCAGTGCCAGATGTGTCCCCCTGTTTAAGCCAGTACATGTCCAGGCCCGTCTGAAGTTTGCTAGAGAGCATTTGGATGATCCAGAAGAGGATTGGGAGAATGTCATATGGTCAGATGAAACCAAAATAGAACTTTTTGGTAAAAACTCAACTTGTCGTGTTTGGAGGAGAAAGAATGCTGAGTTGCATCCAAAGAACACCATACCTACTGTGAAGCATGGGGGTGGAAACATCATGCTTTGGGGCTGTTTTTCTGCAAAGGGACCAGGACGACTGATCCGTGTAAAGGAAAGAATGAATGCGGCCATGTATCGTGAGATTTTGAGTGAAAACCTCCTTCCATCAGCAAGGGCATTGAAGATGAAACATGGCTGGGTCTTTCAGCATGACAATGATCCCAAACACACTGCCCGGGCAATGAAGGACTGGCTTCATAAGAAGCATTTCATGGTCCTGGAGTGGCCTAGCCAGTCTCCAGATCTCAACCCCATAGAAGATCTTTGGAGGGAGTTGAAAGTCTGTGTTGCCCATTGACAGCCCCAAAACATCACTGCTCTAGAGGAGATCTGCATGGAGGAATGGGCCAAAATACCAGCAACAGTGTGTGAAAACCTTGTGAAGACTTACAGAAAATGTTTGACCTCTGTCATTGCCAAAAAAAGGGTATATAACAAAGTATTGAGATGAACTTTTGTTATTGACCAAATACTTATTTTCCACCATAATTTGCAAATAAATTCTTTAAAAATCAGACAATGTGATTTTCTGGATTTTTTTTCTCATTTTGTCTCTCATAGTTGAGGTATACCTATGATGAAAATTACAGGCCTCTCTCATCTTTTTAAGTGGGAGAACTTGCACAACTGGTGACTGACTAAATACTTTTTTGCCCCACTGTATAGCTACTGTTTCTCTCTTTACCCTTTCAGTCACATCTTCCCCTCTCATCAACTTTTTAGCTTTATCAATATCCATCACATTTGTTGACTCTAAATTGACACAGCTACTTTTCACATATTTAAGAGTTAACACTACCTTTCCAGTTAATTTACATTGTTCATTCACTGTCAATCCCTGGAAAACTACCTTTGTTGTTAGATTGCCAATCATTCCTGGAAAAAACTCAATGTAAGTAGCTTACCTAAGGGTATGCCACCTTGGTTAGCTGCTATTACAGTTAAAGCTAAGGCATGATTGCTGAGTCATTTCCCTTGCTCCCTATCCTGTATCTTTGTTACCTCATCAGCAAAGTGAGGGTTGGTCTTGTATTGTCCAGTTGAGGGCTGAGAAATCAATTGTGGAGAACTCTGGTTGTTCTCTGGCTTCACCTGGAGTAGTTGCAGCTGGTCCAGTTGTAGCATATGTGCTATCGACCAGCAAGCTAGTGTAATCAGGCAGACTGTGATCCATCCTCCCAGGCATATCACTGTGCTCACCTGGTCCTGTGTTGAATTCTCTGGTGTCTGTGTTACCTTTGTCTGGGTCTTCACATGGTTCTTCTGGTTCTGGTTCTCTGGAGGGGTCTCTCTTCTTGTTGACTGGGGAGAACTCCAGAAAGCCTTTCATCTCCAAAGTCTGAGGATCTCTCCTCATGGGCTTCACCTGCTGTATCATCAGTTCTTCCTTCATCTTCAGGCTGAGCTCTTGGCAATGCCTGTCTAGGAACCCTAGTACAGTGATTAAGGTGATACCATGTAGTGCTTCCCTGCACCTGGACAGCTGTTGGAGTTACTCTTACCACCATGTAGGGGCCTTCCCTTCTTGGCTTATTCCACATTCTTCTGAACATTCTGAGGTACACTTTGTCACCAGGCACAATTGGATTTTCTCATTCCACCTCTGGTACTGGTGTTCTGTTTAGTTCCTATGAATATATAGCTTTATGTATAGTAGCTAATTTCCTCATACAGTGCCTTGCAAAAGTATTCATACCCCTTGAATTTTTTCACATTTTTCCACCTTACAACCATGAACTTAAAAGTTTTTTATTGAGATTTTATGTGCTAGACCAACACAGAGTAGCACATAATTGTGAAGTGAAATGATAATGATAAATGGTCTTCAAAATTTTAAACAAATAAAAATCTGAAAAATGTGATGTGCATTAGTATTCAGCCTCCCTGTGTCAATACTTTGTAGAGCCACCTTTTGCTGCAATTACAGCTGCAAGTCTTTTGTGGTATGTTTCTACCAGCTTTCCACATCTAGACACTGAAATTTTTGCCCATTCTTCTTTGCAAAATAGCTCAAGCTCAGCCAGATTGGATGGAGAGCGTCTGTGAACAGCAATTTTCAAGTCTTGCCACAGATGCTCAATGGGATTTAGGTCTGGACTTTGACTGGGCCATTCTAACACATGAATATTCTTTGATCTAAACCATTCCATTGTAGCTCTGGCTGTATGTTTAGGGTCATTGTCTTGCTGGAAGGTGAATCTCCTTCCCAGTCTCAAGTCTTTTGCAGCCTCCAACAGGTTTTCTTCCAGGATTGCCCTGTATTTAGCTCCATCCATCTTCCCATCAACTCTGACCAGCCTCCCTGTCCCTGCTGAAGAAAAGCATCCCCATAGCATGATGCTGCCACCACCATGTTTCACAGTAGGGATGGTGTGTGCAGGGTGATGAGCAGTGTTAGTTTTCCGCCACACATAACGCTTTGCATTTAGGCCAAAAAGTTCAACTTTGGTCTCATCTGACCAAAGCACCTTCTTCCACATGTTTGCTGTGTCCCCTACATGGCTTCTTATGCCTGTCTTTCAACAATGGCTTTCTTCTTGCCACTCTTCCAAAAAGGCCAGATTTGTGGAGTGTACGACTTATAGTTGTCCTGTACACAGATTCTCCCACCTGAGCTGTGGATTTCTGCAACTCCTCTAGAATGATCATGGGCCTCTTGGCTGATTCTGTGACCAGTGCTCTCCTTGCTCGCTCTGTCAGTTTAGGTGGACGGCCATGTCTTGGTAGGTTGGCAGTTGTGCCATACTTTTTCCATTTTTGAATGATGGATTGAACAGTGCTTCTTGAGATGTTCAGAGCTTGGGATATTTTTTTTATAACCTAACCCTGCTATAAACTTCTCCATAACTTTATCCCTGACCTGTCTGGTGAGTTCTTTGGTCTTCATGATGCTGTTTGTTCTTCAGTGTTCTCTAACAAACCACTGAGGCCTTCACAGAACAAGTGTATTTATGCTGAGAGTAAATTACACACAGTAGGACTCTATTAACTAATTAGATGACTTCTGAAGGCAATTGATTGCACTGGATTGTATTTAGAGGTATCAGAGTACAGGGGGCTGAATACTAATGCACATCACATTTTTCAGATTTTTATTTGTTTAAAATTAGGAAGATCATTTATCATTTTTGTTTCACTTCACAATTATGTGCTACTCTGTGTTGGTCTATCACATAAAATATCAATAAAAAACTTTTAAAATCATGGTTGTAAGGTGGAAAAATGTGAAAAAGTTCAAGGGGTATGAATACTTTTTCAAGGCACTGTATATTCTCTCAGTTTCATCTGTAATTGTTCGAGATGCAGTCATTTGTTAGGTCCTCTCAAATGTGGAACTGGCATAGGTCTCCCAGTAAGCATTTCATGTGGGGTTAAGTGTGTGTTTCTGTTTGCTTGCATGCAATAACTCATAAGTGCCAATGGTAATGCATTCACCCAGTTCAGTTTGGTACTGGCACAGATCTTGATCAGTTTGGCTTTAAGAGTTCCATTTACTCTTTCCACCATTCCTTGTGACTGGTGATGATACACACAACCTAGCATCTGTTTAATTTCAAATGCTGTAACACTGACTTTACCAACTTTTGAATAAATGCTGATCCATTGTCTGAACTCATTTCTGTTGGAATGTCAAACCTAGGGATCACTTCCCTACTCAAAAATTTAATTCCTGTTTCAGCACCTTGATCTTTTGATGGCACAGCTTCTACCCATCTGCTGAATTTGTCTATTACTTCTACCATGTACCATTTTCCCTGAACTTTCTTGATCATATCCACATAATCTGTTAGTAAATGCCTAAATGGTCCCTCTGGCACTGGTATGTGACATAATGGAGTAATAATTCCCTTCCTGATGTCACACTCCTGGGCTCACCTAACACTCAGGACTCCACTTCCTACAATCCCCCTCACACACCTGTCACTACCACGTGTACTCCATCTGCCAACCCAGAGCCACTTCCTAGGAGTGGCTCCCCCGAGTTCTAATTATCATCACCTGTACCTCTTTGTTTATATCTGTATTTATACCCCTCTGTTTGTTTTACCCTTTGCACAGTATTGCCTCCACATTTCCATGAGCCACTGAGCATTTCTATTTCTGATTGCATCCCTGTGTATGATCCTTTTTACCTTCCGGTTTCTTCCTGTTTCACCTAGCCCTTGTGTTTGTTTGCTCGTCTCTCTCATTTCCCCGTTTCTCGATCCTCGCCTGTTTTTCGACTCTGATTTGTCTTGCCCTCGTTACTATGTTGGATTTCTCGGTATTGACCTGGCCTGGCTTTTGTACCTTGTGTTCTCTCACTGTGTTCATTAAAGCATTGAGTTTATTTTTAATCCACAAGCATCTGGTTTGTCACAGCTGTGTTACAGAATACTGTGCCAACATGCAGACAGTGGATTACACGGAGCTACAGGTGGCACTTAGCAGCCAAGGACAAATGCTTGGACAACATCACCAGCATTTTGACTTCATGACTCAGTCCATCCAGAATCTTATGCAGCAGCAGGGGGAGCAGCAAACACAATTAATGCAGATTGTTGAAAGCACAAAAGAAATTACTACCCAAATCCAATGACTCAGCTTCCCCGGTGCACCTATTGTTATGTTGCTCCCTTATAGTGTAACTAAGTAAACAATGTTACCCGACACACAGAGCACGGAGGACACGCTTCTTGCTGGTTCACTCACTTTTTTTATTGTCCTGTTCTGCTAGTGGTTACATGCAGTATTCCTATATGCCCTAGTGGCAGCCTGCCCTCTTGTGGTAACTATTGGTATGGCATATATCTAGGTTCATACATAACATATCTCCTCCCCACTAAGAGTTGTTGTCAATAACAAAAACATTTCTTCTGAAACAAACTCAAAAGATTATATCCCCTTTACACTACATAAAAGGTAAGAAATCTTTCTTTCTTTACTTCTTAATAACATTAAATAAAAATAGGAGAGTTATGTTACGGTTTATAACCACTTCTAAGTTTCAAAACTGAAAACCATCAAACAACATTCTGCAATGGCAAACATTCTTCAACTTTTTTTTATGATGTTCACTGATCACTGTAATGTACTGGCGGACGTGTGATCCTCACAGGATAACGTCGTACAGTCTCTGTTGTCTCTATATGTTCCATGTGTGCCGTTTCTGCGGGCTGTGGTGTCTTGGGTGTCTTAGGTGTTTTGGGTGGTGTGTGTGGCACTATATCAGTATCCTCCTTCTGTTGAGGTGTACTCGGGCTAGGTGTGGTACCAAGTGTGGTTGTCTGAGGTAGCGACAACGGAGGACTCACAGGAAGGCTCACTGCAGTCTCTTGTGGCTCTGACTTGGGATGAGTCAGCATCTGGTCCACATGACATTTACAGACCCATTGTGTTCCCATATTTACCTTGTACGACACTGGTCCAGTCTTCTCGATCACCACAGCTTGCATCCACTTATCTTCCCCCCTCCTATAATCACGCACGAGCACTGGCTCACCAACGTCAAACTGTCTCTCTTTGGAGTGTAGTTGACGTCGTTGCTGTTGAGCATCCTGTGACTGGTGCATTGCTCCAACAACACTTGGTTTCAGGAAATCCAGTCGAGAACGCAGCTTGTGTCCAGTGAACAGCATTGCTGGGGTTTCCTTTGTTGTTGCATGGGGGATGTTGCGGTAGGTCAGGAGGAACGTATCTAGACGCTGTTGCACTGATGTAGTTCCTCTGGAAGATTTCAGAGCGTGTTTGAACGTTTGCATAAAGCGCTCTGCCAAGCCATTGGAGGCAGGGTGGTATGGCGCTGAGCGAATGTGTTTGACTCCATTGGATTTCAGAAACATGCTGAATTCTTCAGAGCAGAACTGAGGTCCATTGTCGCTTACAAGACTGTGTGGAATGCCATAGCGACTAAAAAGTCCCCTAAGCACTTGGATGGTCTTGCTGGATGTGGTGATATCCATGATGTGCACCTCGGGTCATTTGGAGTGTGCGTCCACTGTGACTAGGTACATATGTCCTTCAAATGGACGAGCAAAGTCCACATGTATACGTTCCCAAGGACTGGATGGCCACATCCACAGGTGTAATGGTGCTAGACCAGGGTCTTTCTGCACATGCTAACATGAGTGACATGACTTTGCTTGGTGCTCGATCTGGGCGTCGATGCCGGGCCACCAAATGTAGCTGCACGCTAAACTCTTCATCCTCACTACACCTGGGTGTGCTGAGTGCAGCTCTTTCAACACACGGGGTGGGTGACACAATCACTTTCAAGCCCCACATGAGGCATCCGTGTTGCACAGTGAGATCATAGCGGCGCAGGAGATAGGGTGACAGCTCATCACCTGCATTCTTTGCAGTTGGAAAACGGCCAGTTGTGACCATTTCCATGACACGAGACAGGGTGGAGTCAGACATGGTGTGACGCTTGATCTCTGTGTTGCTGACTGGTAATGTGTCCAACTGTGATGTGTAGAACACCTCCACTGCACCTTGTTTCTCACTGGGGGCATGAGGAAGCGGTAACCTTGACAGTCCATCAGCGTTGGCATGTAGAGCACCTTTCCTGTACTCAATGGTGTAATTGTGAGCAGACAGTAGGAGCGCCCAGCGTTGCATGCGAGCTGCAGCCATGGATGGCGTGCTTTTCACTGGACTGAGGATGGTTGTTAGCGGGCGATGGTCAGTGAATAGAGTGAATGTGTTACCATAAAGGTACTGGTGGAACTTGCGTACTCCAAAGACTATCGCTAACGCCTCCCGCTCGATCTGAGCGTAGTTTCGTTCCGCTTTGCTGAGAGTTCTTGATGCATAGGCTATAGGTTTTTCATCGCCATCCGGCATGACGTGAGAGCACAGCTCCAACCCCATAGGGTGAAGCGTCGCAAGCGAGGCGGAGAGGCAGCTCAGAATTGTAGTGTGTGAGCACCTCTTGTGATACCAGGAGTGCTTTAGCTTTCTGGAACGCTGATGCACAGTCTGACATCCACTGCCATTTCTTTTCTTTGTTGAGCAGTTCATTCAACGGCTTAAGCACAGTGGCCAGGTCAGGGATAAAGCGTCCATAATAATTAAGCATTCCTAAGAACGAGCGAAGTTGACTTACATCGCCTGGTGCTGGTGCCTCCACAATGACACGTACCTTCTCAGGTGATTTGTGGAGCCCAGCAGTGTCAATGATATGGCCCAGGTATTCCACGGACTCCTGGAAGAAGAGACATTTCTCTTGCTTGAGGTGCAGGCCGTATTCCTCTAACCTGCTGAGGACAGCATCCAGGGTTTTCAGGTGTGTTTGTTCATCAGGACCACTGACAAGGATGTCGTCCAGGTAACAGTGAGTATGTGGCAGTCCGAGGAGCACCTGGTCCATTGCCTTCTGGAACAAGGCGGGTGATGATGCTACACCAAACGGTAAATGGTTGAAGCAGAAAAGTCCTTTCTGTGTCGATATGGTCAGCAGCTTCTTGGTGCTCTCTTCTACTTCCATCTGTAGATACGCATTGGATAGATCCAGCTTACTGAAGCATTGACCTCCAGCGAGAGAAGCGAACAAGTCCTCAATATGTGGGATTGGGTACTTGTCGATGCAAAGAGCTGGGTTGAGGGTGACTTTGAAATCCCCGCAGTCTCACCGTGCCGTCTTTTTTATTGACGGGCACCACTGGCGTAGCCCAGTCACTATGCGCCACAGGTGAGATGACGCCAAGCTCAGTGAGACGTTTCAGCTCAGCCTCCACTTGCGGTCGAAGAGCATATGGCACGTTACATGGTGGGCAGAATTTGGGCACACTGTTTGGTCTTAGAGTGAGTCTGGCTTTCATTCCTTTCATGGTGCCTAACTTATTGGAGAAAACAGCGGAGTGTCTCTTTAACACAGTATCTAAGCTGTCTGTCTGTCTTTGCTCAATGGCATGTACAGTCTTTAAGTCTCTCCAATTCAGTTTAATGGTTCTCAGCCACTCCCTACCAAACAATGGTGGAGCATCCACCTTCACCACGTACAGTGGCAAGTCAGCACGTTGCTTGTTTAATTCCACTTGCACTTTAATGACTCCTTCTGGTGCCAAAGGCTCTCCTGTGTATGTCTTTAGCATGATATCAGTGGGTTGCAGAGGGAATTTGTGCAGCTTTCGTTTGTACAGTTCCCAAGGAATCAATGACACAGCAGCCCCTGTATCTAATTCCATCTCCATTTTCTTTCCATTGACTGTTGGCCTTACTGATATGCGTGAATATTTTCCTTTCTGAGACACGACATACAGTCCCAAGTCACTATCACTGTCTGATTTCATTCTTTCACTTTCACTCGCCTCGATGTGATGGATTTTTTTCTTTTTATCTTTCACACTGCATTTGTTTGCATGGCTTTTCTGTTCAGGCTTTCCATCTTTCTGTTTATGTTCTCTTTCGCGACTGCTTTTTGCTTTACTCCTGCACATTCGTTTTGTGTGGCCTTTCCTCCCGCACTGGTGACATTCACGGTCTTTGTACCAGCAGTCATCATCAGTATGATTTGCTTTCCCACAGCGGCGACATTTCTCACTTCGCGGAAACACCGCATTCACTTTCAGGGAGCTGCTTAACTGCTACACGTTGCGTGCTGCTGTCTCTGCCAACACTGCATGTTCAATTGCTTTCTTGAACGTGAGATCTTTCTCGGTCAAAAGGTGCTTCTGCACAGTTTTGCATTTTAATCCACATACAAATCTGTCTCTCAGAGCGCCCTCTAAGTAAGCCCCGAACTTGCAGTGTTCCGAAAGTCTCTTGAGCACTGCCACATACTGTGCTACCGTCTCTCCTTCCCCCTGATTTTGCTTGTGGAACCTGAACCTTTCAGCTATAACAAGCGGTTTCGGTGCGAAGTGATCTTGCAGCACAGTCACTATCTGTTCATAAGTCTTTGCACCAGGCGCCACGGGAGCTACCAAACTGCGGAGTAGTCCATATGTTTTAGGTCCCATTACACTGAACAGCACTGAAACTTTCTTAGCTGCTTGTATGTCATTAGCCAAAACATAATGTTCAAAACTTTCAATATACGTTGTCCATTGCTCACCAGACTCATCAAAAGTGTCCATATGTCCAATTATTCCAGCCATAATGCGTCTTTCTGGAATTACTTGCACTATAGGAGCACTCGAAGCACTTGTAGCATTCGAAGGAGCACTCGCTGTACTGGCGTCATCCGAGGAAGAGTGGCTCGTTGTTGACTAGCACACTAGCTATCCAAAACGTGGGTGTTCTTTTTGGTCCAAACTTGCACAAAGCTGACTTTACTTCCACAGCCAGTCGATGAGAAGTGTTCCGTACTACACGACTCATCGCCAATTTATGTTATGTTGCTCCCTTATAAAGTAACTAAGTAAACAATGTTACCCAGCACACAGAGCACGGAGGACACGCTTCTTGCTGGTTCACTCACTTTTTTTATTGTCCTGTTCTGCTAGTGGTTACATGCAGTATCCCTATATGCCCTAGTGGTGGCCTGCCCTCTTGTGGTAACTATTGGTATGGCATATATCTAGGTTCATACATAACACCTATGGTCACTAACCAGGCTGCTCCCCCCATGGCAGGTTCCAGTCCGTTTGTTGTCAGCAAGCTGGATAAATGTGATGGCTCACCTAATCAGTGTAAGGGGTTTTTGTTACAATGTTCAGTATTTTTTGTGAATTCCCCCCCTGAGCTCGGACAAGGCTCGTATTTCTTTTATGATTTCTCGCCTTACAGGCAAGGCCTTAGATTGGGCTACTGCAGTCTGGCCCATGGTCTAGTCCGACACTTATGACAATTTCATTAAAGAATTTAAAGCAGTTTGCAATCATGCCAATGAGGGCCACTCTCAAGGGGAATTACTCACCCATTTACATCAGGGTAATCGCTCAGTGTCTGACTATGCTTTGGAATTTCGCACTCTTGTGACTGGGAGTGGTTGGAATGAGCCGGCGTTACTGGTGACATTTCGCAATGGTTTGAACTCTGACATACTAGTGGAAATGGAATGCAAGGATGACGGCCTTTCACTAAAGAAGCTGATTTCCCTAGCCATTCGCCTAGACCAACTGAAGCATGGGAGAGGTCTGCATAAATCCCCTACAGCTCCAGCTGCTGCACTGACTCCTCATCACCTGTGCCCACCACTGACCCAGACTCATAAGGAGCCTGAATCCCCCAAACCCATGCAGTGTGACACATTATCATTTGTCACCGGAGGAGAAGCAACGACGTTTCCATGAGGGGCTGCATCTCTATTGCGGAGCTAAGGGTGACCGTCTACGTGACTGTCAAATCCGCCGACATGGTACTTTGGCACCGACCCTGGGAAAGCTAATGTGGTGAGTGCACCCACTAAGGGGTTGGTCTCCAAGTCCTTCCTCCTGCCTGTGACAGTTAACTGCCCTCAGTCTGTCTGTGTGTTTTCAGCATTAATTGATTCCAGAGCTGAGGGGGACTTTATCCACGCCAAGCTGGTGAAACAACTCCATATTCCCGTGGAGCCACTGGAGGCGCCACTGAGATTGACTGCCATCGATGGAGATCCCGTGGGAGAAGGACTTGTTGACCGGGTCACGAAACCCATTACTATGACTGTCAGTGCTTTGCATTCTGAAGAGCGCTGTGCGCTGTTCCACCGGCCAACCCCACGCCTCTCCTGCCTGCTTAAAAAGGGCGAGGAAGGCCTCGGGGTCATCATGCGGGCCCATCTTCGTTAGGGTGAGGTGGGGAGGGTCCACGGCGGTGGTGACGGTGGACCCCACTGACGCGAGCAGGTGCCGGAACGCCTGGCGATCTTCCTGCTGCGCCAGCACCAGGGCTTCGAACCGTTGTTCCTGCTCCTTCTGGAGGGCGACCAGCGCCTGGTGCTGGCTCTGTTGGGCTGTGGTGAGGGCATGGACCAGGTCCTTGAAGGGTGAGGACTCCATGAGGCTGTTCTCTTCTGTACTCTCTCCCTGGTTTCGGCACCACTGATTAGTTTTTTTGTACTGAATACTTGTGAGTATGCCATTATTTTAGGTTTGCCCTGGCTCAGAAAACATAACCCCATCATCTCCTGGTCTGACAAAGAAATACTCTCGTGGTCCAGTTACTGTTATGATCATTGCCTCACGCTTCCCACAGCCCAGGCGTCATCTACGACTATATAAAGCCCCAATGACAATGTCATAGTTTCTGTGCCCCCCGAATACAGTGACCTGTTAGAAGTATTTAGTAAGAAAAGTGCTACCAAACTTCCCCCTCACAGAGAATATGACTGTTCCATTGAGTTAATAGATGATGCTTTCCCACCTAAATCTAGGATTTACCCACTTACTCAGGCAGAGGAGAGAGCTATGGAGGAGTACATTCAGGAGGCCTTACAACAGAATTTCATCCATCTTTCTATTTCCCCCACAGTTGCAGGGTTCTTTTTTGTCAACAAGAAAGATGGGGGACTTAGGCCCTGCATTGACTATCGTGGGTTAAATCAAATCATGAAACCTTATTCCTACCCGCTGCCCTTAGTCCCCGTAGTGCTTGAACAACTTCATGGAGCACTAATATTTACAAAACTCGACCTAAGAAGGACATACAACCTAGTCCGTATAAATGAAGGTGACGAATGGAAAACAGCATTTCTTACCACTAGGGGCATAGAACCCCCGGGCACAGGAAGTGTTCGAATCCCTCAAGGTAGCCTTCACCTCTGCCCCCATTCTGAAGCATCCTGATCCCACTCAGCCTTTTGTGGTGGAGGTGGATGCCTCCGAGGTAGGCACTGGGGCAGTGCTGTCCCAGCACGTAGGTGACTCCTGTAAACTACATCCAATCGCCTTCTACTCCCACAAACTGACCCCTGCTGAACATAATTACTGTATCTGGGATAGAGAATTGCTGGCCATGAAACTAGCTTTCAAAGAATGGTGCCATTGGCTAGAGGGAGTTATGCATCCCTTCTTTGTGTTGACAGATCATAAAAACCTAAAATATTTACAGTCAGCTAAACAGCTCAACCCCCATCAGGCTCAGTGGTCTCTCTTCTTTTCCCAGTTTGATTTTTCCATCTCTTATCCGGATCCTGTAATACTAAAGCAGATGCCCTGTTTCGTATATATCCCAGTCCCAAATCCTCCCCAGAGACAGTCAATGTACTACCCCCATCAGTTGTAGTCACCCCCATTAGATGGGAAATAGATGAAAAGATCAACTGAGAACTATCTGCCACTCCTGCCCCTGAATCTTGCCCTGTAGGAAGTAAATATGTACCCACTCAATGCAGGGATAAGCTGATTACATGGGCCCACTCCTCCCTGTTGTCCAGCCATCTGGGAGAGACATGTATGCACCAGTTATTGTCTGGCAGATATTGGTGGGAGAATATGCTATTGGATATCCATAGGTTTGTCTCCTCTTGCACCACCTGTTCTAAATGCAAAACACCCAAAACTCTCCCTGCCGGTAAACTCATGCCCTTGCCTGTCCTTTCCTGTCCATGGTCACATGTAGTGGTAGACTTTGTCACTGACCTGCCCCCCTCACAGAATTACACAGTCATCCTGACCATTGTTGGTAGGTTCTCACGTGGAGTTAGATTTATTCCCTTTGTTAGCCTACCCACCACCTTTCAGACAGCTGAAACCCTTTTTAATTTTGTGTTCCGTATGTTTGGTATCCTAGAGGATATAGTGTCTGATCAAGGGCCCCAATTCACCTCGCAAGTATGGTCTGCTTTCTTTGAGAGACTGGGAGTTAACATCAGCCTCACCTCCAGTTACCATCCCCAGTCTAATTGTCAATGTGAGAGGGTTAACCAAGAACTGGGAAAGTTCTTGAGACTGTACTGTCATGAGAACCAAGCCGACTGGTCCAACTATTTGCCCTGGGCCAAAATTACTCAGAACTCATTAATTAGCTCTGCTACGGGTCTCACACCCTTTCAATGCATGCTGGGTTACCAACCCCCCTTAATGCCATGGTCTGCCACGCCCTCTGACAACCCGGCCATGGACAGTTGGATGCAATGGAGCAAGCAGGTCTGGGAACAGACCCACCAGCGGATCAAGGACGCCCTCTCCCGGCACAAGAGGCTGGCAGATTGCCAGAGAGGGGACACCCCTACCTATTTCCCTGGGGACTGAGTGTGGCTGTCAACCCAGGACTTCAGGTTTCCTGAGGGAGATAGAAAATTATTACCCAAATACATAGGTCCATTTAAAATTCTCCAACAAATTAATGAAGTTACGTACAAATTGGATCTGCCTGTACATTACTGCATTTCTAATTCTTTTCATGTATCTCTCTTGAAACCTGTTGTCTCGGGTCCGTTGGACGAGGCCACACCCAGTGTCACGCCCCCGCCTCCGGTGGACGTAGAAGGTACCCTGGTGTATGCTGTCCACCAGTTGCTGGACTCCAGAAGGAGGGGAGGGACCCTGCAGTACCTTGTGGACTGGGAGGGCTATGGGCCCAAGGAGCATAGCTGGGTTCCCGCAAGAGATATCCTGGATCCGGGGCTGGTGGAAGAGTTCCATTAGCGTCATCCAGAAAAGCCCACACCTTGGCCTAGGGGCCATCCCAGGCACCATGGGTCCAGCCCTCCCGGCAGTCTGCACAGCAATGGTTCCAGATGTCATCCGTGGTGACGACCCTCTGTCCAGCACCGTGGCAGTTCTGATGGCACACTCATGAGTGTCCCTGGCAGCATGGTGGGTGGTCGTCGTGGTCGCCCTCGTCCCTCAGCCTCCTTGGACCCCTTGGGGGGGGTGGGGTACTGTCATGCTCCCCGGCTCACCTAACACTCAGAACTCCATTTCCCACAATCCCCCTCACACACCTGTCACTACCATGTGCACCCCATCTGCCAACCTGGAGCCACTTCCTAGGAGTGGCTCCCCCGAGTTCTAATTATCATCACCTGTACCTCTTTGTTTATATCTGTATTTATACCCCTCTGTTTGTTTTACCCTTTGCACAGTATTGCCTCCACATTTCCGTGAGCCACTGAGCATTTCTATTTCTGATTGCATCCCTGTGTATGACCCTTTTTACCTTCCGGTTTCTTCCTGTTTCGCCTAGCCCTTGTGCTTGTTTGCTCGTCTCTCTCACTTCCCGATTTCTCGATCCTCACCTGTTTTCGACTCCGATTTGTCTAGCCCTTGTGTTCATCTTGCCTGTGCTTTTCTGATTCCCGGTTCTTGGACTATTGCCCGTTTCACGACCACAATTTGTCTAGCCCTCGCTACTGTGTTGGATTTCTCGGTATTGACCTGGCCCAGCTTTTGTACCTTGTCTTCTCTCACTGTGTTCATTAAAGCATTGAGTTTATTTTTAATGCACAAGCATCTGGTTTGTCACAGCTGCGTTACACCTGACATTGTTCTGAGCACAAATTTCACATCTGCTTAATGCCTCATCAACCATAGCCTGAAGGTATGGTGACCAATAACCTTGTTTTTTTTTTTTTTCCTTACTACCTCCCTCCTTGCACAACGGTCTAGACCATGTGCATCTGTTATTAAGATTATGAAGAGAGATACTGGTGCAATGGGGCTCCCCATATCCCATTATTATCTCTAGCTCCCCCCCTTGTCCCCATAACTTCTCATAGGGGGCAGCTTGTGGCTATGTCTTCTAAGGTGGTGATAGGTTCAACAGGGACCATTGGTGCAAGTATAGCTGTTTGACACTTTGAAGCCTGTTTTGCTGCCTCATCTGCTGCATTATTACCTTCTATAACAAAGTTATTCCCTTTGTTATGTGCCTGATGTTTGATAATTGCTAGCTTAGCAGGCATCATCATGGCTGACATTAGCTCTAGTATTTGACCTCAATGTTGAATTGGGGAACCATCTGTTTTCTTAAAACCCCATTTGTTTCCAAACTGCTCCAAAAATGTGACACACACCATGAGCATAGGCTGAATCTGTGTATATTTCTGCTGCTTTACCTTGTGCTAATCTACAGTTAGTTTTCAACTGTGCTAACTGAGCAGAGCAAGGTTGCTGACACTGTTCAGCTTTTATCACTTGAAAAGCTCCATCTTGTCTTTTCTCAATTATGGCATATCCTGCATGATTACCCATGTGATCCTTAAAACAGGAACCATCAACAAAATATGTAACATTAGGTGCTTCTCATGGAACAGACTCTAAGGCCCTGTCCACACAGCAACGGATTCAGGTGAATCTGATAAAATTGTTTATCGTTTCGGCCTGGTGTCCACATGGCACTGGTGTTTTGGGTACCCCACAACGATATTTTTTGAGAACGGGTTCCAGAGTGGAAAAATCTGGCAACGGCGCCATTGTGAAGTCGTCTGGATGAGTAGAACGGATTTGTTTACGATGACATCACAACCACATGACTAGAACAAGCAGCACTCTCGCTGTTTTGTATGAACCACTGCATTGCATTCACTTTTGTATACAGCTTTTCTTTTAAATAAACAAGTAACTGAACCATTTCTTGAATTTCTTTTTTTTATTGGATAAGACTGCTTTTCAAAATGTTCACACACAATATAAAAAGTTATCTAAATTATATTAAAATGCTTTTCAAAATGTTCACACACAATAAGAAAATTAAGTTATATAAAACTATGCACACTAATAAAACTAATTTGTACACACAGAAGGCACGATTTCCTCGCATAGTTGCAGCCATCTTCTTGTTGTGTGTTTGTTCCTGACAGTGCTTCACACCGGGTAGAAGAAGGGGTTTATGCACATGCGTCTACTTCTTCTATTGTTCTGGTGTCTCCGATGGGATTGTCTTACAGCGCCCCTAGAGGTGTGGCATGTGTATTGCATCATTTTCAGCAAGCGTTGCGTTGCCATATGTACCTGATATTTTACTGATCCATTGCCCATGTGGATGCGATATTTTTTTAATAAAATCTCGTTGCCATTGTCATGTGGATGTAGCCTTAATCAGGTCTTAATTTAGAAGAGGTTAATGAATCTGCTACACACTCATGTGGTTTCCCTTCAAACTGAAATGGCAATAACTCTGCTGGATTAACTGTTATGCATTTGTTTAGAGTTATATCTGGATAAGTTGGTAAGCTTAGATATTGTCCAGCCCTTGCTTGCATGAGGACAAATCTGTTGTTTTCAAGCATTTTAATAATTTTGTGATGCAAGTAGATAACGACTGGATATCCTGTGGTCAAGACAGATGCTTTTGCATGTGCATAATGAACTGTTGCCAGACCTTGGTAACAGGGCGGCCAGCCCTGGCCTACAATGCCCAACTTAGTACTGTAATACACTATAGGTTTCTTCTTTCTACCACTACAAATCTCCTGCATTAACACAGTTGATGCATATTCATCATGCATGTTAGCTACAGACTGGTGAAAAGGCTTAGTGAAGTCAGGTGTTGCTAAAACTTGAGTTGTTTGTAATTGTTGCTTTAGAGCCTCAAAGCTACTAAGGCATCTGATGTCCATCTCAATGGTGCACTTAAAATCTTTTTACGTGCTTCAGTCATCAGCTGTCTAAGAGGAGCTGTCTTTAGTCCTTTATTGAGTCTGAGCTAAAACCAGTCATCCCTAAAAAGCTCATCATTTGCCCAACTGTCATAGGATGTGGTATCTTACTAATGTCCTCTAACTGTGAGGGAGTGATTGCTCACATCCCATGTGCCACCATTCATCCCAAATATTCTACCTGAGGCTCACAATACTGCATCTGAGACCAAGATACCTTATGTCCTCCCTGCACCAGTTTTAGCAGCACCACCATTGAGTCCTTATGACACTGTTCCTGTGTAGGAGTACGAATTAGGTCATCCACATATTGAAGGACAGTACTTTTTATTAAATTCATCTCTTCCAAATCTTGTTTAAATGCTTGATTTAACACATGAGGAGAATGCTTAAATCCTTGTGGCATTCTTGTGTAAGTGTTCTGTTTCTTATGATATGTGAATGCAAAGAGATGCCTAGATTCCTAGGATGTGTTTTTGAGGGAGACTACAAAGCACTTTTATAAGTATAGTCTATATATAAAAGTGCAGTAACATATGTAAATTATATGATTTGAAGTCAATCAACCAAGGTTTTTATTAGTTATCTTCTTATGCATAAATTTATATACACACAGTAACATGAGTAGAATGCAATTTTTTTTTCCAAATTAATGAGATTTTCATGAATACCAATTTTTTTTGTGTAAATGTTACAACCCCGATTCCAGAAAAGTTGGGACAAAGTACAAATTGTAAATAAAAATGGAATGCAATAATTTACAAATCTCAAAAACTGATATTGTATTGACAATAGAACATTGACAACATATCAAATGTCAAAAGTGAGACATTTTGAAATTTCATGCCAAATATTGGCTCATTTGACATTTCATGACAGCAGCACATCTCAAAAAAGTTGGGACGGGCAATAAGAGGCTGGAAAAGTTAAAGGTACAAAAAAGGAACAGCTGGAGAACCAAATTGCAACTCATTAGGTCAATTGGCAATAGGTCATTAACATGACTGGGTATAAAAAGAGCATCTTGGAGTGGCAGCGGCTCTCAGAAGTAAAGATGGGAAGAGGATCACCAATCCCCCTAATTCTGTGCCGACAAATATTGGAACAATATCAGAAAGGAGTTTGACAGTGTAAAATTGCAAAGAGTTTGAACATATCTGTTAGGACTGGGACTGTTTTGGCCTCTAGAGGCCGCTGTTATGTTTATCTTGTCATGTTTGTTTTGGCCTCTAGAGGCTGCCACTGTGTTTTGTGTTTGTCTTGATTGCCTGTTTCCTGCCCCGCCCTGTTCCTTAATTGTTTTGTGTATAAATACCCCTCTGTTTGTTCCCTTGTCACTGAGTCTTTATGCTATGCTGTATTGTGCTAGTTTCCTCTGTCTCACGTATCTTGCCTGTGCCCTTGTGTTTTTGATATTTTTTGCTTTCTTTGGACTTTGTACCTTTTTGATCTTCTGAGCGTTCAGCATTTTTGCCTTTCCTTTTGTTTTTGGACATTTAACCTTTGGATATTTTTATTTTGGTTTATCTTCTGAGCTTTTGGATTTTCTTTTTGTTTTTTCCATTGGATTGTGTATAGTGTAAATAAACTGTTTTTTGATACTCTACTTTCGCCTCACACCTCTGCATTTGAGTCATCCCCCTGGTGGCCTAGTGGGGGGTTGCTGGATTATCACACCAGTGACCCAGGTTCAAATCCCAGCAAAACCCTAACAGAAAGACTCTGTCATGACCGACTCAGCAGAGGCGTCTTCAACGGTCTACCTGGCTAACCTTCAGGGAATTATGGCTTCTTTAACACACTTCGGAGCTACCATGGACACTCATGGACGAACACTTACGAGCCAACATGAGGCCCTTGCTCACCACGAGGTACTCCTTCAGCAAATTGGGAAAACCCTGGCACAGCTGACTCCTCTGCCTGCATCTCCTCATCCTGATCCGGCTCCTGCTCCACCATCTGCACCCGCTCCAGTGCCTCCCGCCACGCTGTCTCCTTCACCTCACGAACCCAGCCTTCCTGCACCACAGAGGTATGACGGCAAGCACGGTGAGTGCCGGGAGTTCCTTACCCAGTGCCAACTCACCTTTGAGCTTCAGCCTACCACCTACACTACGGATTGTCGCAAGATTGCCTTTGTGATAACCTTGTTAGCTGGTAAGGCACGAGCTTGGGCAACGGCCATTTGGCAGAGACAGGGACCCGAGTGCTCTGATTTCAAGTTGTTTATGGAGGAGATGCTTCGTGTCTTCGATCAGGCAGACACCAGTAAAGATGCAGCCAGGAAGCTCATGTCCATCCGGCAAGAAGGAAGCGTCATGGACTACGCCATCACGTTCCGGATGCTCGCAGCTGTCAGCGGATGGAACGAAGCAGCCCTGGTTTCAGCCTTTCACCATGGTTTGTCTGACCCTATCAAAGACAGCCTGGCCTCTATCAGATGCCCAAGTGACCTCGAAACTCTGATCTCACATTCTACTCGTCTTGACAACAGGATTAGAGAGCGCTGCTGAGTCCTGAGCTTCCCCGGCCTCACTGCCTCAACCTGGAGCTCGTCTACCTCCTCCAGTGACTGTCCAGAGCCCATGCAAGTTGGCCGTACTCGTCTCTCCGCAGCTGAGAGGGAGCGCAGAAGGAGGGACAAGTGCTGCATCTACTGTGGCAAGCCTGGCCATTTCCGAGCATCATGTCCCGAGCTCTCGGGAAAAGGACTGCCCCGTCCAGCCGAGAGAGGGTTGTGATGGGGCCTACCTCCTCTCCTGAACTCCCTGGCCAAGGAGTCTACATCCCGGTCTCCATCTCCTGGGGTGAGTCCGTCCACTCTTGTCAGACCTTGTTAGACTCCGGGGCAGCTGGAAACTTTATGGATGTTCACTTCGCCCAAAGTATCAATGTCCTGACTGCACCTCTTGAAGTCCCACTGTCTGTGTCTGCCCTGGATGGCCAAGCCTTAGGTGACAGAAGAGTCACCCAAGTAACTTCTCCAGTCTTCCTCCAGTCTCAAGGTCACAAGGAAGAAATATCCCTGCACCTGATTCCTTCACCAGAGTTCCCAGTGATTCTAGGCCTTCCTTGGCTTATCTGCCACAACCCTCGCATAGACTGGGTAACAAGCCAGGTTGTGGAATGGGGCCCTGCGTGCCATGCCTCTTGTCTGCTCTCTAGTTCTCCTGTGTCTCCTGCCGAGCCTCCTGATCTCACCGAGTTATCTCAAGTTCCCACAGAGTACTGGGATCTCAAGGAAGTTTTCAGCAAGAGCAGGGCCGCCGTTCTTCCTCCGCACCGTGCCTACGACTGTGCCATCGACTTGCTCCCTGGGACTACCCCCCCTTGTGGCAGACTGTTTTACCTCTCTCAGCCAGAACGCAAGGCCATGGAGGAGTACATCAAGGACGCCTTGGCTTCTGGGTTCATTCGACCATCCACCTCACCCGCAGGTGCCAGCTTCTTCTTTGTCAGCAAGAAGGATGGGGGGCTCTGGCCATGTATTGATTACAGGGGTCTGAACAAGATCACTGTACGCAACCGCTATCCCCTTCTGCTGATGTCCACAGTGTTCGATCTGCTCCAAGGCGCCACTGTCTTCACCAAATTGGACTTACGGAACGCATACCACCTCATCCGTATCCGACAGGGAGACGAGTGGAAGACTGCCTTTAACACCCCATCTGGGCACTACGAGTACCAGGTGATGCCCTTCGGACTCACCAACGCACCAGCTGTTTTTCAGGCCCTAATCAACGACGTCTTGAGGGACATGATTACCCAGTACGTTTTTGTCTACCTTGACGACATCCTAATCTTTTCCAAGACCATGCAGGAGCGCCGCCACCATGTCCGCCAGGTTCTCCAGAGGCTGCTACAGAACAATCTGTTCGCTAAGGCCCAGAAATGCAAATTTCATGTTCCCGAGGTCTCCTTTCTGGGTTTTATTGTACGGACGGGCCAATTCCAGATGGATCCAGCCAAGACCCTGGCCGTCCAGGACTGGCCCACCCCCAAGTCCGTCAAAGAGGTTCAGCGGTTCTTAGGATTTGCTAACTTCTACAGCAAGTTTATCAGGAACTTCAGTTCTGTAGCAGCGCCCATATCGGACCTCACCAAAGGGACAGGTGGATCGTATGTCTGGTCTCCTCAGGCGGAAAAGGCGTTCAAAGACCTCAAGCACTGCTTCTGCACGGCACCCATTCTGGTTCTCCCGGACCCCTCGCAACCCTTCATCGTCGAGGTGGACGCCTCAGACAGTGGCGTCGGCGCGGTCCTCTCTCAATGCTCGGAAGGAAGGTTGTACCCCTGTGCTTACTTCTCCCACCGCCTGAGTTCTGTGGAGTCCCAGTATGACGTGGGGGATCGAGAACTGCTAGCAGTTAAACTGGCCCTTGAGGAGTGGAGGCACTGGCTGGAGGGAGCGCAACATCCATTTTTGGTCTGGACGGACCACAAGAACCTGGAGTACGTCCAGCAAGCAAAGAGACTCAATCCACGACAGGCTAGGTGGGCCTTGTTTTTCAGTCGGTTCGACTTTACCCTATCATACCGCCCCGGCTCCAAAAACACCAAACCTGACGCGCTGTCCAGGCTGTTCGCTCCCACCAACAGGGAGAGCGAAGTTGGGCCTATTATCCCTGTGTCCCAGATTGTGGCCCCTGTCTGCTGGGGTATTGAGGAGACCGTCCGACGAGCCCAACGCCAGGACCCCGGTCCTGGGACGGGGCCACTGGGCCTCTTGTACGTCCCACATCAAGCCTGGGCCAAGGTTCTCCAGTGGGGTCACTCGTCCCCTCTCACCGCCCACCCGGGAGCTCGAAAGACCCTGGACTTCCTGAGAAGACGCTTCTGGTGGCCAAGCATGGAGAAGGAAGTGAGGTCATTCGTCCTTTCCTGCGAGGTGTGCACCAGAAGCAAGAACCCACGACAGCATCCCCAGGGCCTCCTGCATCCTCTGACCATTCCCCGGCATCCCTGGTCCCACGTGGCAGTCGACTTCATCACGGGTCTCCCGAAGTCACAAGGTAACACTGTCATTTTGGTCATAGTGGACAGATTCTCCAAGGCCTGCCACTTTATACCACTGTGCAAGCTCCCTTCTGCCCTTGAAACTGCTAAACTAATGTTTAATCACGTCTTCTGAGTCTTTGGTCTCCCTCAGGATATCGTCTCAGACCAGGGGCCCCAGTTCTCCTCCTGAGTGTGGCACAGGTTTTGCAAGCTCATTGGAGCCACTGCCAGCCTCTCCTCTGGGTTCCACCCACAGTCCAATGGCCAGACGGAGAGGCTCAACCAGGACCTGGAAACCACCCTGCGAGGCCTGGCTATGGATAACCTGACTTCGTGGAGCACCTGGCTGCCATGGGCAGAGTACGCCCACAACACCCTACAGTCATCAGCTACCAAGCTGTCGCCGTTCTAGTGCCAATTCGGGTTCCAGCCACCTCTGTTCCCGGACCAGGAGGAGGACGCAGGGGTGCCCTCGGTCAACCAATATGTGAGACGGTGTCGCAAAACCTGGAGCAAGGTCAGGAGGACCCTCATCCAGACCTCCAGAACCAACCAGACTCAGGCCAACCGCCATAGAAGACCTGCCCACGCTTTCCGCCCTGGGCAGCGGGTTTGGCTGTCCACCAAGGACCTTCCGCTGCGGGTGGAGAACCTCAAGCTTGTTCCTCGCTACATTGGCCCCTTCAAGGTGGTGCACAGGGTGAACCCTGTCGCCTACCAGCTCCAGTTGCCCTGGACTCTGAGGATCAACCCCACATTCCATGTTTCCCTGTTGTGGCCCGTACTGACGTCCACGTATGCCCCTGCCCCTAGGAATCCCCCACCCCCCCGCATCTTCCAGGGTCAGACTGTGTTCACTGTGCTTTGCCTGCTTGACTCCCGCCGGGTCCGCGGCGGGCTTCAATATCTGGTAGACTGGGAGGGCTATGGCCCTGAGGAACGCTGTTGGGTCCCCGCCTGGGACATTTTAGATAAAAGACTTTGTCAGGACTTCCATTCGGCCCATCCGGATTGCCCTGGGAACGTCAGGAGACGCTCCTGGGGGGGGTCCTGTTAGGACTGGGACTGTTTTGGCTTCCAGAGGCTGCTGTTATGTTTATCTTGTCATGTTTGTTTTGGCCTCTAGAGGCCGCCACTGTGTTTTGTGTTTGTCTTGATTGCCTGTTTCCTGCCCCGCCCTGTTCCTTAATTGTTTTGTGTATAAATACCCCTCTGTTTGTTCCCTTGTCACAGAGTCTTTATGCTATGCTGTACTGTGCTAGTTTCCTCTGTCTCACGTATCTTGCCTGTGCCCTTGTTTTTTTTATATTTTTTGCTTTCTTTGGACTTTGTACCTTTTTGATCTTCTGAGCGTTCAGCATTTTTGCCTTTCCTTTTGTTTTTGGACATTTAACCTTTGGATATTTTTATTTTGGTTTATCTTCTGAGCTTTTGGATTTTCTTTTTGTTTTTTCCATTGGATTGTATATAGTGTAAATAAACTGTTTTTTGATACTCTACTTTCGCCTCACGCCTCTGCACTTGAGTCATCCCCCTGGTGGCCTAGTGGGGGGTAGCTGGATTATCACACCAGTGACCCGGGTTCGAATCCCAGCAAAACCCTAACAATATCATCATCTACAGTACATAATATCATCAAAAGATTCAGAGAATCTGGAAAAATCTCTGTGCGTAAGGGTCAAGATCGGAAAACCATACTGGGTGCCCGTGATCTTCGGGCCCTTAGAAAGCACTGCATCACATACAGGCATGCTTCTGTATTGGAAATCACAAAATGGGCTCAGGAATATTTCCAGAGAACATTATCTGTGAACACAATTCACCGTGCCATCCGCCGTTGCCAGTTAAAACTCTATAGTTCAAAGAAGAAGCCGTATCTAAACATGATCCAAAAGCGCAAACGTCTTCTCTGGGCCAAGACTCATTTAAAATGGACTGTGGCAAAGTGGAAAACTGTTCTGTGGTCAGATGAATCAAAATTTGAAGTTCTTTATGGAAATCAGGGACGCCGTGTCATTCGGACTCAAAAGGAGAAGGACGACCCAAGTTGTTATCAGCGCTCAGTTCAGAAGCCTGCATCTCTGATGGTATGGGGTTGCATTAATGCGTGTGGCATGGGCAGCTTACACATCTGGAAAGACACCATCAATGCTGAAAGGTATATCCAGGTTCTAGAGCAACATATGCTCCCATCCAGACGACGTCTCTTTCAGGGAAGACCTTGCATTTTCCAACATGACGATGCCAAACCACATACTGCATCAATTACAGCATCATGGCTGCATAGAAGAAGGATCCGGGTACTGAACTGGCCTGCAGTCCAGATCTTTCACCCATAGAAAACATTTGGCGCATCATAAAATGGAAGATACGACAAAAAAGACCTAAGACAGTTGAGCAACGAGAATCCTACATTAGACAAGAATGGGTTAACATTCCTATCCCTAAACTTGAGCAACTTGTCTCCTCAGTCCCCAGACGTTTACAGACTGTTGTAAAGAGAAAAGGCCATGTCTCACAGTGGTAAACATGGCCTTGTCCCAACTTTTTTGTTGTCATGAAATTTAAAATCACCTAATTTTTCTCTTTAAATTATACATTTTCTCAGTTTAAACATTTGATATGTCATCTATGTTCTATTCTGAATAAAATATGGAATTTTGAAACTTCCACATCATTGCATTCCGTTTTTATTTACAATTTGTACTTTGTCCCAACTTTTTTGGAATCAGGGTTGTAATATGAATGATTTACAGATAAATCCATTCATACCCATCTTAATAAATGAGGCCCATTGTCTTTTGAACATAAGTATGTATTCATAAGGGGGCAGCACGGTGGTGTAGGGTGGTTAGCACTGTTGCCTCACAGCAAGAAGGTCCTGGATTCAAGCCCAGCGGCCGGCAAAGGCCTTTCTGTGTGGAGTTTGCATGTTCTCCCCATATCTGCATGGGTTTCCTCCGGGTGCTCTGGCTTCCCCCACAGTCCAAAGACATGCAGGTTAGGTTAATTGGTGGCTCTAAATTGACCATAGGTGTGAGTGTGAATGGTTGTTTGTCTGTATGTGTTAGCCCTGCAATGATCTGGCGACTTGTCCAGGGTGCACCCCACCTCTTGCCCATAGTCAGCTGAGATAGGCTCCAGCTTGCCTGCGACCCTGTACAGGATAAGCGGCTACAGATGAATGGATGTACTCATAAGCATAAACAAATATTACAAAATAGATAAGGAAAAAAGTGTAGCACTTTTAACAACAGACATTGTTGCAAAGCGGCTTTACAGAAAAATAAAGAGTGGCTGGCCGCTTTATGTCCCAGGGCACTCTCATGTCTGTGTTACCTTCTGGCTCTCCTTTTTAGTTATATAATATAATAGAATAGAATAGAATAGAATGCCTTTATTGTCACTATACACATGTACAATGAGACTAAAGCATCTCCAATAACAGCAAACAGCGTGTAGAGAGAGAGAGAGAGAGAGAGAGAGAGAGAGGAAGGAAAAAAAGGGGGGAGGGTGTAAGGGGGTAAGGTGCACAGTCCTGAGGTGTATGTGTTGTGTTACACATTATGGAGTGAGGTATTGCTCATTGCACATTATAAAGTATTGCACAGAAAGAGTCACTTTATAAAGTATTGCATATTATAAATTATTGCACGAGAGTCACATTATAAAATAAAATATTACACATTATGAAGTATTGCAAGGTAAGGTAAGGTGCACAGACTTGAGGTGTATGTGCTGTGTGTAAGGTGCACAGTCCTGAGGTGTATGTGTTGTGTGTAAGGTGCACAGTCCTGAGGTGTATGTGTTGTGTGTAAGGTGCACAGTCCTGAGGTGAATGTGTTGCATTTCACATTATGGAGTGAGGTATTGCACAGAGAGAGTCACCTTATAAAGTACTGCACATTATAAATTATTGCACGAAGAGAGTCACATAGTAAAATAAATGCTGTCATAGTTAGTCTTGTGTGAGTCTGGTGCTTACACTCAGTACACAATGTACAACCCCGATTCCAAAAAAGTTGGGACAAAGTACAAATTGTAAATAAAAACAGAATGCAATGATGTGGAAGTTTCAAAATTCCATATTTTATTCAGAATAGAACATAGATGACATATCAAATGTTTAAACTGAGAAAATGTATCATTTAAAGAGAAAAATTAGGTGATTTTAAATTTCATGACAACAACACATCTCAAAAAAGTTGGGACAAGGCCATGTTTACCACTGTGAGACATCCCCTTTTCTCTTTACAACAGTCTGTAAATGTCTGGGGACTGAGGAGACAAGTTGCTCAAGTTTAGGGATAGGAATGTTAACCCATTCTTGTTGTAGGTGGAATTGGGATTAATTAAATTATAAATTATGTAATTGATAATTGAATTAATCAATTTATAAATAAAGATCAGTCTCATAAAATCTTAAATTATTAATCTTAATACTCACCGTGAATGGTTACATTCAAGATTAATGGTAGCTCTGCATTAGATGGGAAACCCAGTTGTATACAAAAGCTAAATTTTTGAAGGAAAAAGGAGTTCTAAATAGTTGACCTTGTGAATAAACAACAGGAACAAGTAAAATGTAATTCAATTTGATTAGCTTTTATTTGTCTACTACTCACTAATAATAATCTCACAAAATACATTCAATGTCGGGCAAAGGTAATAACAAGACAAAACAATAGAACAGTTACACCTGGACCATAAATTTGAGGGAAAGAGAGAGAGAAAGAGATAGGAAAAGAGAATCCCTTGTGTGTGCGTGTGTGTAGGTGTGTGTGTGTGAGACTAGGGCAAGCCGATGCGTGCGTGTGTGTAGGTGTGTATGTATCTGTGGGCAGATGCTAACGACTAGCCACTCTGGCAATGCTTAAACAAAATGGCGGTCAGTGCCTAGGTGTCGTATCACAGGTAACTCAATGAGGGAGATATCAAAATGGCGTCGGGAAATATGGCGCCTGCAGGCCTAGTCGAGAACACAAGCCTACCAGCTAGTGTATCACCCTGAGATAGCTAGCAATAAGTTGCTAAGGAGAATCTGACCACGTTACAGCTGGATCCAAACACTGTACTTAACAACAATTTCCAACAGACTATCTAGGCAAAGAACTCAACGCGAGAGAGAGAGAGAGAGAGAGAGAGAGAGAGAGTGTGTGATAGGTGTTGGATGGAGAGAACTAGGCCTTGTAGCGGTCCAGCCTCGGAGCTTAAAATAACAAACTTGTTGCTGCGCTGCTAATCAGATAGGGAAGCTAGCAATGGAGTTAAGGAAAGATATCATGCAAGATACCCTGTCTAACAAGTTCAAAGAAAAAAACAGAACCAAAACAAACAATAAAAAAACAAACACCTTCCATGTCTGAGCGGGTATGCTAAACAGCTCAAAGCTTAAACATGACCCTAACAACCATCTGAATAAGCTACAAATTAAAATTTGCCCAAGTGCCTACTCAATGCGATGGAAGTTCGTTCTCCGATGTCCGCGCTGAGGGTCGCGGTCCGAGGAGAGGAGGTTAGCGGCGAGTTGCGTCCAACCGCGGCTAACGAAGCAGGGAGATGGAGGCCTAGTTGGCCCACGGTGCTTCAGGAGAAACCTCCGGTGATGCGTCGACGAGAAAAAGGCTGAGAGGAGCGAAGCTGTCCGCAAATGCCTCTTAGCGTGGAAAACTACTTAACTGTAGTTAAACTTTGCAAAGGTTTAGAATCAAAACCACTATATCACTGAAACTTAGCGGGTCGTTCAAAAGTTCGGCCGAAACTAATTTGAACAGGCTGTTCTCAGACAATAGCGGTTAGTCTCAACACTGTAGGCGAGTGTGCCAACAGTCCGTCCGACCACTCCAGTAGCCAGAACACGAGAGGACGAATCGAGGCGCTCTCGATACAGTTAAAGCAGTTCCACTTTACGTCACATCTGGGTGGAGCGCGCAAGGAATTGTGGGATCGTTATAGGGGGCACTGGCAAGTTACCAACATTCCCCCCCTTGGCCATAGGCGCTGAAAGGAGTGATACCCTATGGGCACATGGTGTTTAGTCCGCGACCCACAGTCCCTGGTAGTTCCACAATGAGGTAGTTCCACAATGAGGTAGTTCCAAGGGTCCTTTCTGTGAAAAGTCTTTCAGACACAGTTCAACAGTTCAATTCATTTCATACAGTCCATAAGATGCATAGGCACTTGGGCATGAAAGCATAGGCACTTGGACATGAAAACAATTACACTATGGCTACTTAACTACCTTCTACATACAACATTTCACACAGCAAACAAAAAAATAATCAAAACTCCATAAAAGAAAATGGAAAAGAGGGGTTAGTTAGCGTGTTAGCAAGCCTACTCTTCAAGAAAGTTAGTGGAGGCCTTAGGCCTGATGGAGAATCGGACAATGCCACGATCTAGTTTCTCAGGTGCGTAGATCGTTTTGTCCAGTTTGCGGTGTAGTGTCAGTATGTACCTATGTAGAGTGATGGCTATGAAGACTGTGATAACCCAACCGCTAGCTAGAAATCCCAGCGCAATTCGGCTTATTAAAGATCCTTGATCGGACGAGGGGTTTGCGCGGTTATTCAAGAAAGTGGTAGCGATGCCAGTGGGCTTAAGATTGAATTGCATGGTTTTGGTCCCTTCCAGCAGTAGTTGTGCTTGGAGGGTGGAGTTTATCTCAAGTTCGTGACCTGGGAAGGCATCGGGCATTTCTATCTCAGTCTCATACTGGTCAGCGCTAAGGTGATGGAGGGTGATGTCACCCATGTGAACAGTGGCTCCTAGTGGGACACTTAGGAGAGAGGTTTCATTAGGGATCTTCATTCTAGTGGCAGTGTTATGATGATCATAGGATATCAGAATCTCAGTTTGGGGAGTGTTGATTAGCCACCGATTACCAGCTCTTTCTACTCTAGTTCCTATTCCTTCATCTTTAATAGACAATTTGCCTGCACACTTCTGATCGGGGACTTTTGTCAATCCACAGAGACGGTCTGTGGTGTCTCGGATAAAGGGATTGCTGGGGCAGACCCAGTGGATATCTTTGGTAGAGATGCACATGTCTAAGTTAGGGCCGAGGTAGATAGAGGGGTTGTCATCGTGATAGGCTATGGTGGGAGGTGTCTGCAAACGTACGTGTACGTCGTTGTTCCAGAAACCTACATTAAGGACAGATTTGATTCTGTATATGTTTTGCCGTTCAATAACAGGGAGATTGAGGATGAAGCCTATTTCTAGGTTTTGAGGGTTCACAAAAATGGGAATAGCACTGCCAAGACTATAAGCCAGATGAATCTGTGATGAGTAAATGTTAGTCGTGGTAGTAGATCGGAGTATGCTGTCAACCATGCTGAGGGGTATCAAATATGGTGGGATTTTACCTCCACTCAGGGTGCTGAGAGAGCTACTTACTTCTCTCATCAGGTCCTGCATTAGGTCTCGGATTACTCGGACGTACTTGACTTCGCTTCTCATGATTGTCGCTAGCCTGTCTACGGCATGTACTGTGTTCTTGATTAATGTAGAATGCATGTTAACGGTTAGTATGGTTCCCTGCAGGGTTTTGCCTAGGCCCTGCAGCTCCTCCTGTTGAGTTAGTAGTCTACCCTGGATTTCTGGCATTTCTTCCTTAAGAATGTTCATTTCTCGTTTGACCGTGGTCAGGCTAACGGTGTTAACGGCAGAGAGGCCCATTGAGAACAGAGAGCCGATGGCGGATGCAGCAGTAAGTAGTCCTCCGAGGCACCGTTTAGGGCGTGTTTTGCCGCTGAGTTCCTCCTCAGTGACTATGAACTTCTGTAACTGTTCGAGCATGTGAACTGTGGTACGCTTGGCGTGTTCGATGTTGGACCCAATCTCAGAGTCAGGCCCGGTTTCGAGGTTTGTTTGTGTGGGCGACCTAAAATGCTTACGATACACGTCCCAAGGATCAAGGCGGGTGTACACATGTTGGGTGTGGATGCGGCAATTGGTGAGGAGCAGTCCTGGGGCATCTTGGAGAACAATGCCGCTCGGCGGACCTGGTTCCACTATGTTACCGGCCAATGTGGTCTGCAGGACTAGGAAGATGCCGAGGATCCAGAGAGGGGCCATTCTGCAACATACAGGAGTTTGTTATTCCTATTTGAGTGGTAACAAGGGTGGTTACTTATAGATGCACGCTTATGGATTGAGAGGCATGCAACTAAGTTGGGCAGGCTATAACTTATTGTTTGTCCACCCCCCTATGGAGTGTGGACTGCTCAAAGAGCTTTATTTGGTTGCTATGGACCCATCTATACGAAGGCGCCTGGCTGGGCTTCGAAGTTTTGATGCGGTAGGCGACGGGGGACAGTTTACCGACGATTTCGAAAGGACCGGACCAATGGGGTAAGAATTTTCTGGCTACTCCTACCGGTTTGGTGAAATTGAAGTATAGGACTCTGTCACCTACTTCGTACTCACGGTGTGTCGCCTTTCTGTCGTAGTAAGCTTTCTGGCCTTTCGCACTCTTTTCGAGGTGTTCCTGGGCCCACGCAAATGTGGCCTGCAAGTGGCGTTGCAAGTCGGTGACGTACTGGTGTGCGGTGTACGCAGTGGCAACGCTTAGGTCCTCTGGTCGGTAGAGGAGGTGTAAGGGAAGAACCATTTCACGGCCAGTCATCATTTCGAACGGAGTGACTCCAGTGGTGCGGTGAGGAGTGGACCTAATGGCCATCAGCACCAGAGGGAGTTTGATGTCCCAATCTTTGCCATGGTGGCTGACATACTTGCGAAGCATGCTCACGATGGTTTGGTTGGCGCGTTCGACCTGACCGGAAGACTGAGGATGATACGCGATGTGGAATTTTGCCTCGACTCCGAGCATCTCCCACAACACTCTCATGACCTCTGCGGTGAAATGAGTACCTCGGTCGGAATCAATGGATAGGGGCAAGCCCCAACGGCTGAACACATGGTTCATAAGGAGGAGAGCAGTGGTCTCTGCGGTTTCGTTCGGGGCGGGCAAGCATTCCACCCACTTCGTGAACGCGCAAGTGACGGTCAGGAGGTACTTATTACCTCGAGCCGATTTCGGCACCGGTCCGACCCAGTCTATCTGGAGATTAGACCAGGGGAATGAGATGCCTTTGCTTTGCAGTGGGGCGCGGTTCAACGGTTGGGCCAGTCGGAATTGGCAGCAGATTAAGCACCCTTTGACATACTCGGTAACATCCTGAATCATGAAGGGCCAATAGACAATCTTTTGGAGTGTCTGGTAGGTCGCCTGAGCGTTCCTATGGCCCCCGCACGGGCTGTCGTGAGCGTACTGCAACATGACCCCCCTATGATCTGTGGGCACGACCCACCGGGGAGGTCCCTGGTTGCGTGGTGCATACACCAGGAGTCCTTTCTCGAGTTTTAAGCTGTTTTTGAGATTGTGAAGGTGATTTAAGTCTCGGGACTGTTGCAACTCTTGTGGGGAAATTGGGAACGCCACGGGGTCCGCAAGGAACTTACGGATTTGGTGGATCACGGGATCCCTTTCCTGCATAGACACCAGGTCGGCGTCCTGGGGCAGTCGGCCGAGTTGCACTGTTCCTGCTTGGGGTACTGCGTCAGTTTGACCTGCTCTAGCCTGTTGGCGAGTAATCGCGGTTACGTTATGGCATGGCATCTCGGGAAGCCATGATGGCTGGAATTCCCAAAGGGGGCCGTCTACGGCTCCCGCTTTGGCGAGGCCATCTGCCTCATCGTTACCGACTTTGTCAGGTCCTGGGACTTGAGAATGTCCCTTCACCTTCTTCCAGTAGACACACATTCCCTGTTCGGTTACGAGTCGATCACATGCTAGGAAGAGTTCGGAGTGTTTCACTTCCTTGCCCCTTGCGTTTTTCATGTCCTTCGCCTTCCACGAGGGAAAGTGTGAGACGAAGCTATGCCTGGCATAATTTGAATCAGAGCAGAGAACTAACCGCTTGATGTTCTCATGGGCAGCTTGTTGCAGGACGATGAGCACGGCTGCTACCTCCGCATATTGGCTAGTCTTAGCCCCGAGTTGATGTTGGTATTTCCCTAGTATAGGGCCATTCGCCCATACGATACCGACACCGGCTTGGACTTTGCGTTCATGATGGAATGAGCATCCATCTATGTAAGCGGTGGGGAGGTCTTTGCAGACGTTCCCGTCATAGTAGTGGTGGTCGGAGGGGAGAGCAGGTACGGTTGTTAGTTCGGTTTGATCCGGACTATTCTCGCAGTCGCAATGCTGGCATTCCGCCAGGCCTTGGCCAAGCGCCATCTTGTGGTTCTGGGCGTACTTCACCTCGACGTCGTAGCCCTGTAATGCCATCATCCAAGCTGCGATGCGACTGTTTGAAACTCTTCCCTCTCTCAGCCTCTGGCTGTTCAAGAACGAGACCGGTTGATGATTGGTCTCTGTCACCACCTTCTGGCCACCAATGTAACTGCAAAAGTGTTCAACGGCCCAGACCGTGGCCAGCAGGGCTTTTTCGCAGTCTGAAAATTTCAACTCCACAGCACTGAGGGGCCGACTGGTGTATGCTACGACACGGCGATCTTTGTCATGCTGCTGTGACAGTGTGGCGCTCAGGCAGTGGGTGGAGAAACTAGCCTCCAAGAAGAACGGTTTGTCTTTGTCGGGATATGCGAGGCAGGGAGCGGAGCAGAGCTTCTGCTTCATGCTCTTGAACGCGAGTTCTTGAGGGTCGCTCCACTGGAAGGGTTTATCCTTTCGGAGGAGCTCGGTGAGCGGTCGTGCTATCTCCGCGTAGTCCTCGATGAATTGTCAGGAGTAGTTGCAGACCCCTAAGAAGCTCCTGAGTTCGGGTATGTTGGATGGGGCTTTGATGTCTTGGATAGCCCGCACCCTCCCCGACTGGGGTTCAATGCCATCTGGCCCGACGCACAGTCCAACGTATTCGACTTTGGTGCGACACTACTGCCCTTTGGTGACAGAGAGCTTCACTCCTGCTCTGGACAGCTGAGACAGAACATGGCGTATCTCTTCAAGGTGTGCATCAAAAGTCTGTGACCTAATGAGGATGTCATCGACATAGATCAAGTTGCCACGAGCTGCGGCATCGCTCATTGCCTTATGCAAGAAGATGTTGAATTCAGCGGGGGAGTTCGTGTAGCCGAACGGACATCAGTTGAAAGTTAGCTGGCGGTTCCCAAAGGAAAAGGCCAGCTTGTGCTGGTCAGCTGGATCCACGCGCATGGTCCAGAATCCACTTGCCACGTTGGCGGTGGAGAAGAACTTTGCACCCTTCACCTTGGCAAGTTCTTGATCCAGATGGATCATGGGCCATCTTGACAAGGGCACTTGCTTGTTCAGCTGCCTATAGTCAATGGTGAGACGCCACTTGCCATTCGGTTTCAGCACCGGCCACAAGGGGGAGTTGTAAGTCGAGTTACACTCGTGAATGATCTGCTTTTCCAGCAGAGTGTCCAGTGTTTCTTGTATTGAGTCGTATGCGGCTAACGGGATTTTGTATTGCCGCACAAACGTTGGTGGAGCGTTCGGATCTGTTGGGATTCGGACGGTGTGGATGTCTGTGACTCCGCAGTCATTGGAATCTCGCGCCCAGATCGCCTTGAAGTCGTAGAACAGTTCACGGAGCTGTTGTCTCTGGGCGTCCGTGGTCAGGCTGTCAGCTTTCACCAGCTGTTGTTGAACTTCTCGTTCGAAGCCTGGGTACGGTTCACCTAAAGCTGAATCAACGACCTCAGTTGCAGGGGTGACGTTGCTCGATTGCGTGGCAAGAGCGTACACCAGCATGTGTTTCGGGGTGTCAGTTTTGGTCATGACTATGCGCTTGTCGTAAAGCATGTCGTGAGGTTCGACGCGGATCATGTGGAAAGGAAGAGTAACCCAGAGAGGTTCCACTGGATCAGAATGAGTGTCCGGCATTGGCAGCTCACTGATGACTGGAATGGTGAGTTTAAAGTCATGGAATGCCTGGTCTATCAGAAGGCCTAAAGGCCGACGGGCGGGGATTGTGATGGCGTCCCGCATGGAGTTTTGAACCAGGAGGTAAGCGGAACGATGACTTACTTCAAGCAGTGGAGTCCCACACACGGCTAAGTCGAGCTCCATGAAGAATCTGAGAGGCTGGAAGAACGCCTGGGAGCTACGAAACTGTTGGTCTTTCATGATGACCAGCTTAAGAGGGGAACCAGCAGTCCTAGCAGGAATGACAACGTCGAATTCGCTAGCAACATGGCAGGCTTGGGGAATTGTTTGTCCTGACCGCATTTGTTCCGGGTCAGCTTGGAACGGGTGCTTAGCGGCATCGGCTTGGGTCCAGATGACCCGGTTGACTAGGTCCAGTTGGGCTCCCAGTCTGACCAAGATGTCTGCCCCGATGACCAGTGAGTCAGGAAGTCCGGGGACGACACTCAAGAAATGAAGAAATTCTCTCTGACCGATGGCGAGCGACACGGCGCAGACGCCCGTGGCTTTGGTGGGGCTCTGTGGTTGTTCGGCTGACAGTAGCCGGTGGCTCTTCTGCACAAAGACAGGGGAAGGAGTGCTCTGACGCACTATGTCGAACCACGTTTGGCTGATGGCTGACTTCTCTGACCAAAGCGCTAACCTGACGCCCGGTGCCATGACGCCGTTGACAGTAATGTTGCCAGATATCCAGGGGTAGTACCTGGTTGGGGCAGATTCGCCAAGAAAGCAAAGGAAAGACGGGTGGCCATCAAGCGCGTTGCGGTTGAGAAGAGTGTCGGTTGACTTTGGTGCTTCTTGACTCGGCTCAGGGTGGAGCGGAGTGGTCTCGAGGTTCTCGGGGACCTGCCCTGACTCAGCTATCGGTGGAGTAGCATCCACGCTAACTTCATCGCAACGGGCTCGATCATGACGACGAGGATCTGGGGTCTGTGGGGACGCGACCTGGGCCCACAGTTGCCCATGACGACAGTCAATGAGGGGCACTAGCCTATCTAGTAGGTCTTGGCCAATGAGGAACGGTTCTACCCCAACAGAGCAGATGTAAGTGGGGTGAGTGATGGACATGCCCTGGAACGTGAGTTCTAACCATGCAATGGTTGTTACTGGGGCTTGATTCTGGGGGAAGCTAACCAAGTTGACGTCACAACGTTCGGTTCTGATGGGTCTACCTTGCATGCGCCGCGCATCAGAAACCTCTGCGAAGACTTTGGAACACATCAGGGTGATTTCCGACCCGGTATCCAAGAGAGCTTGGAGGGAGACGTTGCCTTCTACCACCACTGGGGTATAGATACGCTTGGCGTTGCCTTTCCTAACCAAATCTCCAAGAAACTGCGTCAGGGGTGCATCCTGCGGGTCAGGCTTCACTATCGGGGGGGTGGTTTCAACTCATCGCTGCCTATTGGGCAGGGGTCCTTTCCCCACCCCACGAGGTAGACACGTGGTGGTGGGGATGGGTCCCGGCCTAGTCATGCTGACGGTTCGTCCCTGTCCTTGCTCGGCTTACCCTTCCTGTTCTTATTGCTCAGCAGTTGTTTAACCCGTGCTAGTTCGGCCCTCAGTTCTGCCATCCCAAGCGGCTCTTGGTTGGCTTGTTTAGCGGTAGCTAGCTTAGGGCTCTGCTCCCTTCGAGAGGAGTTGCGATGGGGCCTTGACTGTCCGCTATTCTGAGATTTAGGGCCGTGACTGCCAGGTTTGCGGTTACCTTGCCCTTTGGCGTTGGGGCCCTGTTCCCCCTTGGCTCCAGCTTGTCGAACTTTCCAGTTACCTTTGGGTTGACTCGACGTCTGGTGGCCGGGGTTTGAGTTCGCCCAAGGGGGTCCGCGGTTTGGGGCTTCACCCCCTTCTAGGCCTAAGGACTGACCTTCCTGCTCATATAGGCTGAGGACTCTGGGATCGTCCTCGTGGCGGTCCGTGGGTCGGACGAACGTCTCCCACGTTAGTTGTGCGGTGCGACGCATTTCTCTCATAGTATGGGGGCGCTGGCGACACGCGAGTGTTACTTGGTTACGGATGCACGGGTGAAGGTTATGGAGGAAGAGACACTTGAAGTTGCGATCTTCCTCTAGCCCGGGCTCGCTTCTACCCTGAAAGTACGCTGCGCGGAGCCGACGGTAGTACTCGCGAGGGTGTTCGCTTCATTTCTGTCTGATTAGAATGGCACCCATCGTCGCAGCAGTCTCGTCCTCGTACAACGAGTATTCCTCTTTCAAGTACTTACATATTTTCTTGTAGTTGTCGAGGACTGACTGTGGTAGGGTCTCAACGAATGCTCGTACACCACTACCTAAAGTTTTCCAGACTAGTCTGGCCTTTTCATGCGACGTAGCCTCTGTCAGGTCCAGGAGGCTATGTTCGATTTCCCGGAAATAATCATTAACGCTTCGGTGTCTATGATTTTCCGGCTCAAAACGCTCTATGTCTTTCGCAAGGACGTCGATTTGGCGGATCCTAGTTTTGCGTTCTGTGACGAGGCGTTTTGATTTTGACCCATAGGGGTCCTCGCTGTCTTCGCTACTTGAGCTGCTCTCATATCGCCTATGTCTGTGTTTCGGCTTGTAGGCGGCCTCTCCGTCAGAGGAGTCTGAGGGTACGTAGCGTGGCATTTTCTGCAGGCTAGAGGCTGCAGCGATATTGAAGCGTGAGGGGGTGTAGTGGGGAGTAAAGTAAAAACTCCCAGCGCCACGAGGTGGCGATCGCGTGGCTTTTACGCGAGTTGAGCTTGAGTGCAGTGTCTGAATCTACCGTTCTAAGCTCAGGTTCTTCCTCCTCCAGAGCGGAACTCTGTTCTTGGGAGGGTTTGGCCGATCCCTCATCTGAGCGACGTGCTTGCGTCACTTCTTCTCTGAGGCATTCTATTTCGCGCTTTAGTTCATCTTGTGTGGCTCTCAGGCCAACGAGGCTACTCTCCGCGCTTTCTGCTCTCCTTTGAGCTTCGGCCAGTTGTCGTTTTAATGTTCTTTTCTCTTGTTCGAGGGTCATACACACATGTTCCAAAAGCGAGCCTTTTGGTCCAGATCACAGAAGTAATTTCTCCTATCCTCCGGGACTTGGCCTAAATCGCCTACAACGTCGAAGAGAGAGAGGAGGGGCCCTTCTGACTCACTTGATGGGGAATGCGACATTTTGTTCGAAATGTATTAATTAACTTAAAGGAAATTAATACTAGGTGTTGATTAGGTTAGAATTTAATTTAATCCAAGTTGCTAAATAATTGATTTGTGGTTTCTTAGCTACTTTGTTTTTCACTAATGTTTCACTTGTATTAATTAGCTCAATTAATAATATTAGTTAACAATAATGATTATTATTAATAATATTAATTAAGTACTTGGATTAGATATTACTCTAATGTACTAATCAATTAAACCAGTTTATCAGCTAACTGTGGTTGACAGCTGAATTTCAGTTCTGTGATTAACACACTGTTAATGATTCACCATTAAAGTCACCTGTGTTATACCTTGGCAGTTGATTTTGGGTATACAGCAGTTTACAAGTTATTGTTGAGAAATTCACAAGGTCATTAAACTATTCCTCACACAAGGCACCACTTTAATGTAGGTAGAATTGGGATTAATTAAATTATAAATTATGTAATTGATAATTGAATTAATGAATTTATAAATAAAGTTCAGTCTCATAAAATCTTAAATTATTAATCTTAATACTCACTGTGAATGGTTACATTCAAGATTAATGGTAGCTCTGCATTAGATGGGAAACCCAGTTGTATACAAAAACTAAATTTTTGAAGGAAAAAGGAGTTCTAAATAGTTGACCTTGTGAATAAACAACAGGAACAAGTAAAATGTAATTCAATTTGATTAGCTTTTATTTGTCTACTACTCACTAATAATAATCTCACAAAATACATTCAATGTCGGGCAAAGGTAGTAACAAGACAAAACAATGGAACAATTACACCTGGACCATAAATTTGAGGGAAAGAGAGAGAGAAAGAGATAGGAAAAGGGAATCCCTTGTGTGTGCGTGTGTGTAGGTGTGTGTGTGTGAGACTAGGGCAAGCCGATGCGTGCGTGTGTGTAGGTGTGTATGTACCTGTGGGCAGATGCTAACGACTAGCCACTCTGGCAATGCTTAAACAAAATGGCGGTCAGTGCCTAGGTGTCGTATCACAGGTAACTCAATGAGGGAGGTACCAAAATGGAAATATGGGGAAATATGGGAAATATGGCGCCTGCAGGCCTAGTCGAGAACACAAGCCTACCAGCTAGTGTATCACCCTGAGGTAGCTAGCAATAAGTTGCTAAGGAGAATCTGACCACGTTACAGCTGGATCCAAACACTGTACTTAACAACAATTTCCAACAGACTATCTAGGCAAAGAACTCAACGCGAGAGAGAGAGAGAGAGTGTGTGATAGGTGTTGGATGGAGAGAACTAGGCCTTGTAGCGGTCCAGCCTCGAGCTTAAAATAACAAACTTGTCGCTGCGCTGCTAATCAGATAGGGAAGCTAGCAATGGAGTTAAGGAAAGATATCATGCAAGATACCCTGTCTAACAAGTTCAAAGAAAAAAACAGAGCCAAAACAAACAATAAAAAAAAAAAAAACACCTTCCGTGTCTGAGCGGGTATGCTAAACAGCTCAAAGCTTAAACATGACCCTAACAACCATCTGAATTTGCTACAAATTAAAATTTGCCCAAGTGCCTACTCAATGCGATGGAAGTTCGTTCTCCGATGTCCGTGCTGAGGGTCGCGGTCCGAGGAGAGGAGGTTAGCGGCGAGTTGCGTCCAACAGCAGCTAACGAAGCAGGGAGATGGAGGCCTAGTTGGCCCACGGTGCTTCAGGAGAAACCTCCGGTGATGCGTCGACGAGAAAAAGGCTGAGAGGAGCGAAGCTGTCCGCAAATGCCTCTTAGCGTGGAAAACTACTTAACTGTAGTTAAACTTTGCAAAGGTTTAGAATCAAAACTACTATATCACTGAAACTTAGCGGGTTGTTCAAAAGTTCGGCCGAAACTAATTTGAACAGGCTGTTCTCAGACAATAGCGGTTAGTCTCAACACTGTAGGCGAGTGTGCCAACAGTCCGTCCGACCACTCCAGTAGCCAGAACACGAGAGGACGAATCGAGGCGCTCTCGATACAGTTAAAGCAGTTCCACTTTACGTCACATCCGGGTGGAGCGCGCAAGGAATTGTGGGATCGTTATAGGGGGCGCTGGCAAGTTACCAACACTTGTCTAATGTAGGATTCTAGTTGCTCAACTGTCTTAGGTCTTTTTTGTCATATCTTCCATTTTATGATGCGCCAAATGTTTTCTATGGATGAAAGATCTGGACTGCAGGCTGGCCAGTTCAGTAGCCGGACCCTTCTTCTATGCAGCCATGATGCTGTAATTGATGCAGTATGTGGTTTGGCATTGTCATGTTGGAAAATGCAAGGTCTTCCCTGAAAGAGATGACGTCTGGATGGGAGCATATGTTGCTCTAGAACCTGGATATACCTTTCAGCATTGATTGTGTCTTTCCAGATGTGTAAGCTGCCCATGCCACACGCACTAATGCAACCCCATACCATCAGAGATGCAGGCTTCTGAACTGAGCACTGATAACAACTTGGGTCGTCCTTCTCCTCTTTAGTCCGAATGACACGGCGTCCCTGATTTCCATAAAGAACTTCAAATTTTGATTCGTCTGACCACAGAACAGTTTTCCACTTTGTCACAGTCCATTTTAAATGAGCCTGGCCCAGAGAAGACATCTGAGCTTCTGGATCATGTTTAGATACGGCTTCTTCTTTGAACTATAGAGTTTTAGCTGGCAACGGCGGATGGCACGGTGAATTGTGTTCACAGATAATGTTCTCTGGAAATATTCCTGAGCCCATTTTGTGATTTCCAATACAGAAGCATGCCTGTATGTGATGCAGTGCCATCTAAGGGCCCGAAGATCATGGGCACCCAGTATGGTTTTCCAGCCTTGACCCTTACGCACAGAGATTCTTCCAGATTCTCTGAATCTTTTGATGATATTATGCACTGTAGATGATGATATGTTCAAACTCTTTGCAATTTTACACTGTCGAACTCCTTTCTGATATTGTTCCACTATTTGCTGGTGCAGAATTAGGGGGATTGGTGATCCTCTTCCCATCTTTACTTCTGAGAGCCGCTGCCACTCCAAGATGCTCTTTTTATACCCAGTCATGTCCAGTCCATCCACGCCTGAGTTTGTGGGACTTCCAGGCCAGATCCTGGAGAGGAATTCAGTCCTGCCTTGCTGAAGGCCACTTTCCTGACTTGGCACTCCCACACCTGCTACCACTCCTCTCCCATCAGCCAGGACCTTTTTAAGAACTGTTTGGAGCTACTCCAGTTGCCAGACTGTCTCTAGTAGACTTTCCTCGCCTTACTACAACCCATTGGTATTGTGTCTCTTGATTCCCCCCGCCTGTATTGTTCCTTGTTTTTTTTTGTGTGTCTAGTTTTCTGTCCATTTTTTTGCCCCTGTTTTACCTGCCTGTTCTTTTGGATTGTGTTTTGCTTTCTCTGCCTGGATTTCCCTTGTCCCTGTGGTCATCAGTTTTGGTGAAGATTTTTCTATCCTGTTTTAGTCCCTGAACATGCCTACCTGCTCCTCTGTGTTTTTGACCTCCTAGCCCATTCTTTGACCACTGATTTTTACCTGAGCCCTACTGTACCTCTGCCCTGTACTTCATTAAAGAAGTCTTTCTCTGTATACTGCCTGTCTTGAGTCTGCTCTTGGGTCCTCACTTCACCTCAGCTCACCACTTCTGACAAATCATGGCTTGCAGCTCAAAATAATATTTTTTAAAAATCTCAAAATCTGAGAACATTTCATTTTGAGTTTGAGTAAAACAGTATAAATACTGTGTATCTCTAAGTCTAGTTCAGTACATGCAACCATAATCATGGGGAAGACTGCTGACTTGACAGTTGTGCATAAGATGATCATCGACACCCTCCAAAAGGAGGGTAAGCGACAGAAGGTCATTGCTAAAAAGGCTGTCTGGAAAAGGTGTACAAGCAACACAAATGACCATAGCCTTGAGAGGATTGTCAAGAAAAGTTGATTAAAGAACTTTGGAGAGCTTCACAAGGAGTGGACTGAGGCTGGTGTCAGTGCATCAAGAGTCATCACGCACAAATATCTTCAGAAAAGGGGCTACAATTGTCGCATTCCAAATTTCAAGCCATTCCTGAACCAAAGACAATGTCAGAAGTGTCTTACCTTGGGCTAAGGAAAGAAAGAACTGGACTGTTGCTCAGTGGTCCAAAGTCCTCTTCTCAGATGAAAGTAAATTTTGCATTTCATTTGGAAATTGAGGTCCTAGAGTCTGGAGGAAGAGTGGAGAGGCACAGAATCCAAGGTGCTGGAAGTCCAGTGTGAAGTTTCTGCAGTCTGTGATGATTTGGGGTGCCATGTTAACTGCAGGTGTTGGTCCACTGTGTTTTATCAAATGCAAAGTCAACTTAGCCATCTACCAGGAGATTTTAGAGCACTTCATGCTTCCGTCTACTGATAAGCTTTATGGAGATGCTGATTTCCTTTTCCAACAGGACTTAGCACCTACCCACAGTGCCAAAACTACAACCAAATGGTTTGCTGACCATGATATTATGGTTTTTAATTGGCCAGCCAACTCGCCTGACCCCATTGAGATATTGTCAAGAAGAAGATGAAAAACACCTGACCCAAAAATACAGACAAGCTGAAAGTCACTATCGAAGCAATCTGGGCTTCAATAACACCTCAATCAATGCCACAGGCTGATTGTCTCCATGCCACGCCGCAATGATGCAATAATTTGTGGTAAAGGATTCCCAACCAAGTATTGAGTGTATAAATGAACATACTTCTCAGAAGGTGGAAATATCAGTCTGCTAAATCCTTTATTAATTGAGCTTAGGAAATTTTCTAATAATTTGAGATACTAGATCTCTGATTTTCATGAGCTATAAGCCATAATCATCAAAATTAAAACAAAAAAGGCCTGAAATATTTTACTTTATGTGTAATGAATATAGAATATGTGAATGTTTACCTTTTTGAATCAAAATTCTCATCTCATCTCATTATCTCTAGCCGCTTTATCCTTCTACAGGGTCACAGGCAAGCTGGAGCCTATCCCAGCTGACTACGGGCAAAAGGCAAGGTACACCCTGGACAAGTCGCCAGGTCATCACAGGGCTGACACATAGACACAGACAACCATTCACACTCACTTTAGAGTCACCAGTTAACCTAACCTGCATGTCTTTGGGGGAAACCGGAGCAAACCCACGCGGAGAACATGCAAACTCCACACAGAAAGGCCCTCGCCGGCCCCGGGGCTCAAACCCAGGACCTTCTTGCTGTGAGGCAACAGCGCTAACCACTACACCACCGTGCCGCTGAATCAAAACTCTTTTTTTTAAAAAGAACTTTTTCACAATATTCTAACTGTGTGAGATGCACTAGTACAGTGGTGCTTGAAAGTTTGTGAACCCTTTAGAATTTCCTATATTTCTGCATAAATATGACCTAAAACATCATCAGATTTTCAGACAAGTCCTAAAAGTAGATAAAGAGAACCCAGTTAAACAAATGAGACAAAATGTTATATTTGATTATTTATTTATTGAGGAAAATGATCCAATATTACATATCTGTGAGTGGCAAAAGTATGTGAACCTCTCGGATTAGCAGTTAATTTGAAGGTGAAATTAGAGTCAGGTGTTTTCAATCAATGGGATGACAATCAGGTGTGAGTGGGCACCCTGTTTTATTTAAAGAACAGGGATCTATCAAAGTCTGATCTTCACAACACGTTTGTGGAAGTGTATCATGGCACGAACAAAGGAGATTTCTGAGGACCTCAGAAAAAGTGTTGTTGATGCTCATCAGGCTGGAAAAGGTTACAAAACCATCTCTAAAGAGTTTGGACTCCACCAATCCACAGTCAGACAGATTGTGTACAAATGGAGGAAATTCAAGACCATTGTTACCCTCCCCAGGAGTGGTTGACCAACAAAGATCACTCCAAGAGCAAGGCGTGTAATAGTCGGCAAGGTCCCAAAGGACCCCAAGGTAACTTCTAAGCAATTGAAGGCCTCTCTCACATTGGCTAATGTTAATGTTCATGAGAAGACCATCAGGAGAACACTGAAGAACAATGGCATGCATGGCAGGGTTGCAAAGGAAAGCCACTCCTCTCCAAATAGAACATTGCTGCTCGTCTGCAGTTTGCTAAAGATCACGTGGACAAGCCAGAAGGTTACTGGAAAAATGTTTTGTGGACAGATGAGACCAAAATAGAACTTTTTGATTTAAATGAGAAGTGTTATGTTTGGAGAAAGGAAAACACTACAATCTAGCATAAGAACCTTATCCCATCTGTGAAACATGGTGGGGGTAGTGTCATGGTTTGGGCCTGTTTTGCTGCATCTGGGTCAGGATGGCTTGCCATCATTGATGGAACAATAAATTCTGAATTATACCAGCAAATTCTAAAGGTAAATGTCAGGACATCTGTCCATGAACTGAATCTCAAGAGAAGGTGGGTCATGCAGCAAGACAATGACCCTAAGCCCACAAGTCGTCCTACCAAAGAATGGTTAAAGAAGACTAAAGTTAATGTTTTGGAATGGCCAAGTCAAAGTCCTGACCTTAATCCAATCGAAATGTTGTGGAAGGACCTGAAGCGAGCAGTTCATGTGAGGAAACCCACCAACATCCCAGAGTTGAAGCTGTTCTGTATGGAGCAATGGGCTAAAATTCCTCCAAGCTGGTGTGCAGGACTGATCAACAGGCATCAGAAACATTTAGTTGCATTGCTGCAATGGCTTAAGGCTACAATTGCCATAATTACTTTAGGACTGCAGCTTTCATGAACAGTTTTGCACTTAAATCTCCATCAAGGAACAGCTGAAAACTTCAACAAATAGACTTCATGTTAAAACTATAATCAATTTCCTGGTTACACAACTGCACTTTTTGACCATACAGCACACACTTATAGATGCGACTTATTTATAATCATGCTGTCTGTTATTAACCAAAGGAGTTGGGTTCCCTTTTGAGTCTGGTTCCTCAAGGTTTCTTCCTCATGTAATGTCAGGGAGTTTTTCCTTGCCATGATGAGACAACTTGGAAACCCAAATTTTTTGTTCATTTTTATCAGCAGATATGAGGTAGGAAAAATTATCGCATTTAATGATGCATTTAATAATAGGATTGGTAATACAGAAAGTTTGGGAGAAAAATGTGCCTTATTGCAATGCTACTCAGTCACAGCAGCTCATATGTTTGATTTTTGATGGCATACATTTTTGCATAAAGTAATTTTGTCATCCAGTCAAACAATTTATGAAATAGAAAATTGTTGAAATTCAACAGGATAAATATAAGGAGGCATTCCCCATATTCATGCAATGTTTTGCATGGACACGACTCCCAAAATTGATAATGACAATGATGACAATGTTGTTAAATTTATATAGAAATATACAGGTTGTTTCAAAAAATTTGATATTATTTGAGATAATATTCCAAAAACTACATAGTCAAGGCAAATGAAACTGAACAGGCTTAATGATGAGCAATATAAGATTTATTCCTCAAAATTTGAATGAGAAATTCAAAAGTATGTGGATTTCATGAACGATTTCACAAATTTTCAATATGCGCACCGCCTGAGATTCAGACACACACAGACAGCCTTCTCTTTGAGATTTTTGTACCATGTCCAAATCTGCATTGCAGCTGGTGCATCCATCCATCCATTATCTGTAGCCGCTTATTCTGTACAGGGTCGCAGGCAAGCTGGAGCCTATCCCAGCTGACTATGGGCGAGAGGCGGGGTACAACCTGGACAAGTCGCCAGGTCATCACAGGGCTGACACATACAGTTAGGTCCATAAATATTTGGACAGAGGCAACATTTTTCTAATTTTGGTTCTGTACATTACCACAATAAATTGTGAACAAAACAATTCAGATGCAGTTGAAGTTCAGACTTTCAGCTTTAATTCAGTGGGTTGAACAAAATGATTGCATAAAAATGTGAGGAACTAAAGCATTTTTTTAAACACAATCCCTTCATTTCAGGGGCTCAAAAGTAATTGGACAAATTAAATAATTGTAAATAAAATGTTCATTTCTAATACTTGGTTGAAAACCCTTTGTAGGCAATGACTGCCTGAAGTCTTGAACTCATGGACATCACCAGATGCTGTGTTTCCTCCTTTTTAATGCTCTGCCAGGCCTTTACTGCAGCGGTTTTCAGTTGCTATTTGTTTGTGGGCCTTTCTGTCTGAAGTTTAGTCTTTAACAAGTGAAATGCATGCTCAATTGGGTTGAGATCAGGTGACTGACTTGGCCATTCAAGAATATTCCACTTCTTTGCTTTAATAAACTCCTGGGTTGCTTTGGCTTTATGTTTTGGGTCATTGTCCATCTGTATTATGAAACGCCGACCAATCAGTTTGGCTGGATTTGAGCACACAGTATGTCTCTGAATACCTCAGAATTCATCCGGCTGCTTCTGTCCTGTATCACATCATCAATAAACACTAGTGACCCAGTGCCACTGGCAGCCATGCATGCCCAAGCCATCACGCTGCCTCCGCCATGTTTTACAGATGATGTGGTAGGCTTTGGATCATGAGCTGTACCACGCCTTCGCCGTACTTTTTTCTTTCCATCATTCTGGTAGAGGTTGATCTTGGTTTCATCTGTACAAAGAATGTTCTTCCAGAACTGTGCTGGCTTTTTTAGATGTTTTTTAGCAAAGTCCAATCTAGCCTTTTTATTCTTGAGGCTTATGAGTGGCTTGCACCGTGCAGTGAACCCTCTGTATTTACTTTCATGCAGTCTTCTCTTTATGGTAGATTTGGATATTGATACACCTACCTCCTGGAGAGTGTTTTTCACTTGGTTGGCTGTTGTGAAGGGGTTTCTCTTCACCATGGAAATTATTCTGCGATCATCCACTACTGTTGTCTTCTGTGAGTATCCAGGTATTTTTGCAGTGATGAGTTCACCAATGCTTTCTTTCTTTCTCAGAATGTACCAAACTGTAGATTTTGCCACTCCTAATATTGTAGCAATTTCTCGGATGTTTTTTTTTCGCAGCTTAAAGGAACAGTCCACCGTACTTCCATAATGAAATATGCTCTTATCTGAATTGAGACGAGCTGCTCCATACCTCTCCAAGCTTTGCGCGACCTCCCAGTCAGTCAGACGCAGTCAAACGCGCTGTCACTCCTGTTAGCAATGTAGCTAGGCTCAGTATGGCCAATGGTATTTTTTGGGGCTGTAGTTAGATGCGACCAAACTCTTCCGCGTTTTTCCTGTTTACATAGGTTTATATGACCAGTCACATGAAACAAGTTCAGTTACACAAATTGAAACGTAGCGATTTTCTATGCTATGGAAAGTCCGCACTATAATGACAGGCGTACTAACACCTTCTGCGCGCTTCGGCAGCGCATTGATATCTGAGCTCCGTATCAATCTGTGTATTTGAAGAAAATTGTTGTAATTGTTAAAACTTTTTTTTATTCTGGGAAGTGTCTGATGTTTTATTGTACACTGTGTGGATTTTAAAATAGGTGACTTTGTGATCTGCTCAACACATCCAAAATTCAGAGAAATCAATAGTGTAACATGTTTTAAGTGTGGTTTTCTTTCTCTCTTACTCAGTCTTCTGACTGTCATATAGCTTGGCTCTGAGCAACTGAACAGGGGGCAGAGCCTTGCACGGCTAGTCCTTTCAGTGTTCTGGATGAGCACCAGGGTTCGGATGGCAGAAGCTGGAAGGTCAGCAAGGTGAGATTTGCAGTAGTCCAAGCAGGAGAGGATCAGTGCTTGGACCAGTAGCTGTGTAGAGTAGGTGGTGAGAAAAGGGCAGATCCTTCAATTGTTGTAGATGAGGAATCTACACATCCAGGTCACTTCAGTGATGTTTGCTGAGGAGGAGAGTTTGTTGTCAATCATGACCCCTAGGTTCTTTGCACTGGGTGATGGTGATCTAGAGATGTCCCCCAGGGAGATGATAATGTCCAGGAGTGGAGAGGATGGAGCAGGAATGTAGATTACCTCTGTGTAGAATCAGAGCAGGTGGGTGGAGCACAGAAGCACGGCAGGCCAGAACTGAGTTCTCACAAACTCTTTATTTTTAAAGATATATATCTAGCTTTTCAGCTCACTCACTCTCTCACGCACATTTCTGGTCAGGAGAGAGCTCCCTTTCTCTGCTCTCTCTCTCATTTTATAGGGTGTGGTCCCTGGAGGAGACACAAAAACACAGGTTAATTCACATCAGGTGCAGTGATACTACCACTTACCTTCCCTGACTCAGCCCTCCATTCACAGACTGACGCTTGACCACACCCCCGCTGCCACATTCTGTCTTACCTGGGTTGAGCTTCAGGTGATGGTTGTCCATCCAGCTCTGGATGTCATGCAGGCAAGCAGAGATGCGACCAGAGATCTGTGTGTCAGAAGGATGAAAAGAGAGAAACAGTTGGGTGTCATCAGCATAGTAGTGGTAGGATAGACCATGAGCAGAGATAATTGGGCCAAGAGTCTGGGTGTAGCGAGAGAAGAGAAGTGGACTAAGGACTGAACCTTGAGGGACACCAGTGGTAAGTGGGTGTGGTGCTGATACAATACCAGACCAGGTAACCTGAAAGGGGTGACCAGAGAGGTAGGACTTGAACCAATCTGGCACTGTCCCACAGATCTCTAGAGCTGATAAGGATGACAGGAGGATTGGGTGATCAACAGTGTCAAATGCAGCAGAAAGATTAAGGAGAATCAGGACAGAGGAGAGGGAGGCAGCATGTGCTGTATGTAGTGTCTCACTGACAGAGAGAAGCGCAGTCTCAGTTGAGTGTCCAGCTTAGAAACCAGACTGGTGAGGATCCAGGAGGTTGTTCTATGAGAGAAAACAGGAGAGTTGGTTAGCAACAGTATGTTCAAGCAGCTTTGACAGGAAGGGGAAAAGAGAAAAGGGATGGTAGTTCTGGATGACAGAGGGGTTTAGGGTGGGGTTTTTTTAGCAGATGAGTGAAGTTGGCCCATTTGAAGCTGGAGGGAAAGTATCCAGAAGACAAAGAGGAGTTGACAAGGGAGGTGATAAATGGGATGATGTCAAAAGTGATGGCCTGGAGGAGAGATGAGGGGATAGGGTCAAGGACACAGGTGGTCAGACGGTGAGAGAGCAGGAGCTGGGAGATATCTGAAGTGGAAAGAGGTGAAAAAAGCAGAGAGCAAGGGAGAAGAGAAAGGGAGGGGTGGGACGGGGAGGCAGGCTTGGTAAATGAGCTGCGGATGCCTATGATCTTTTCCTCAAAAAGACCACAAAGTCCTCTGCAGTGATGGAAGATTGAGGTGCAGCAGGTTTTGAGTTGAGGAGAGAAGAGAAAACAAAACAGTTGATGAGAGTTGGAGATGGAGGTATGAATTTTGGAGTGATAAAACTTGCTAGCCACTAGCCTTAGTAAGATATGTGGCATGTAGGCAACATCACTATTTGTACTCAGAGTACGTTATTTGAACCTCAGAGAGAGTAAGATGTCAGCATCCAGAGACATGTTTTTTTTTCTTTTAAAATAAAATCTGTACACAGTATACAGATATAAATATGAACAAGTGAACACTCAAACATGTCTTGTATGGATATTATCTGTCACATTAAAGGACTTTATTTTGGGGTTTTGTTTATCTTTAACATTGTAGAGAATGGCTAACAAGTTAGCATAGAGCTAATGAACATTTACACATCAACATCACACCAAAAACAGACTCTCAATGACTACTACTAATAATAATAATAATAATAATAATAATAATAAACTTTATTTGCCAGGTATGTGAACACACACGAGGAATTTGACTCCGGTTTCACTTAACTCTCTTAGTACAAACAGATAAAAAGCATAGACAAAAACAAAAAGCTATGTACATGCAGAAGGGCAAATATATGTATAGACAGCATAGTGCAGGGATGAATTAGTAAATATAAATATACAGTGTGCACAGAATAATGATATGAGTGTGCAGATATTTCACAGTTGATGTTACTGATATTTGAGTCCGGTTTTAGCTGTTGTAATGGAAACTTCTCATAAATACTTCAGAACGCTTAGCAGTTGTCTTTTCAGTTATTTATTATGGTAAATCATATAAAAGAAATATAAGATAGGAATGGAAGAAAATTAAAACAGAACATCACCTCTAGTGATGTGAGAGTACGCGCGTGCTCTGAGTTGTGTTTTAGTGGCTGTTACCTATATACTCTAAAGGCATTTGCTTTACTGCCCGTGTCTTCACGTGATTGGCTCAAGATTTTCTATGAAGCTTTGCTAATGAGTGCACCTGGCATGCTTTGGTACGTGCAGGCAGATGCAAGCAGGGAGAACTCAAGTTCTCTGCTTATCACCACCAAGGTCAGGAAAGGTGGTTACATCCTGAGAAGATGCATAGTTAGGATGAACTCAAGCACCCTGCTCATTATCACCAAGGCCACAGAAAGGCGATTACAGCATGTGGAAAACATCTCTTCTCAGTACACTAAGCTACTTTAACTCAACATACAGAAACACAGAGAATAATAATGTTCATCCATTAAATTTCCCTCACATTTCCCCCCTTTTTATCCTACAGGATAATAATTGCTAAAAGAAAAGAAATGTACACAATTTCAGTGATAAGAGTTCCCAGAGAGATTTGACTTAACACGTCATTGAGTGTACAGGGATAATGCTAAGGCTGTTTTTATAAGACATAGACATCTTAAGTTAACGCTAGCAAGCTATATACATAGATCAGGAAACAATAGAACAGGAAACAACCACAAATTAAAATGTTTTAAGTTAGGGCTAATTTCATGTCAACTGTGCTGATGTCATCGAACGGTGGGTTGTAGTTTTCGTGTGGGTTTGGAGGCCAGTCAGGCAAGTCGTCTGAGTCTATTTTCACCATCTGGTAACCAATATTTATCAGCTACCTCTGAAACACAGACATACAACATTGACAGAAAACAGGGAGCAAACATAGCATCACAATCACTAAACCTAGGACCAGTATGGTGGATAGAATCAGAGTCTTCCATCCACTAAACCAACTGTCTTCGACTCTGTGTCAGCCTGGGTTCCCTGTATCGACCACCACACGAATCCTCCCGTGAGCCCCAGCAGGATCAGGATGCTCAGGCCCACGACTGGACCTAGCTTATAATGATTTACCCCCTTCATTTTATGTTAACTATGTCTCCGAGTTAACCCTTGCCCTTCTTGACGTTTGTTGGTGCTCAGACGGTGGGCACACCCTATCAGCCCTTGTCCCACCTCACCAGAGCTTGGAGAAACTCAGGACTTCTGAAACCAGTTTTACTGACTAGATACTAAAATACTCTTCTCTATTGAGGGTGCAACAGCGTAACTGTGCTGCCACGCTCAGTTCCGCGGAACTTGCTCACAACGTGGTTTGGATCAAGGTGGGAAAGCGGTCATGTGGGGCACCTTCTAAATGATAATCACTTACCTCTCCTCCTGAGTCTCAGGTTACCACTTGTCTTACCTTATGGTTGGGGTTCTGTTCTAAGATGTACTCAATTGACACTTCTTTCTCCTCGTTGGTGACATTCAGATTTGTCTGCTGGGATTGTCCTCCTGGAGCTGTCACCCTGACCTCTTCGTCCGTGATAAGGAGCCACAGCCCGTCTCCTAATGGGTTACACTCTCCAGTGTCCACTAATTCTCGGTGCGTGCGTGATTGATGTGATACTCGTACTGTTCCATGTAGTGATGTCTTTCTTCCTCACAAGCTTTAGTCAGTGTCTGGGTCACTTAGGCCTTCTTTTCCCTCCTGCTCAGCCAGTTCAGGCACCCTCCTGCAGTGGCTAGCATGGATCCACGTCACTCTGCCCGTGACCTTTACTGCCATTGGGGTTGTGAGCAGGACCTGGACTGGGCCATTCCACCATGGCTTGTTCCACTTGGTTCGTCGGAAATCCTTCACCACTATCCAATCCCCTGGTTGTAGATCATGCAGAGATCCCTCAGTGGGTTTGGGAAGTGCTTCTTTTACCTGTTTGTGGATAGATTTCAAAGCAGAGGACAACGTTGCACAGTAATTCAACATTGCATCATCACACAGTGTAGTGTCCAGCAGTGTTCCTTGAGTTGGCCCTATCCCCATGTTGGGTACTCGTCCAAACAGAATTTCGAGTGGGCTTAACCCATGCTTAGGTCTAATTTGCATCCTCATTTGTGTGAGTACCACAGGGAGGATCTTTGTCCATCCTAGCCCTGTTTCTGCACAAGCTTTGCTTAGTTTATTTTTAAGTGACCTATTTTCCCTCTCTACTGCTCCCGCACTGGCAGGATGGTAGGCACAATGTTGTTTCAGGTCTATCCCTAGGAATGCTCCTATTTTCTTTAGGGCTGCATTAACAAAGGGTGTTCCATTGTCACTTGAGATTTTGCTCGGTATACCCCACCTAGGAATTATATCTCTCAGCAGTGCTTTGACTACCACCTCTGAGACTTGTTTAGCTGTGGGGAATACTTCAACCCATTTTGAAAACATGTCAACTATTACCAGGCAATACCTTTTCCCTTCACTAGGTGTCAGTTCAATGAAGTCCATTTGGAGATGATCAAATGGTTTGTCTGGTATTGGGTGTGCTGCTTGAGTTAGTTTGATACCTTGACCTGCATTATGTTGTGCACATATCAAGCATTGCTTGCAAAATTTCGCAGCATAATTTGAAAACCCCTTTGTGAACTATCTCTTTGTTACTTCTGCTACCATCCCCCCTTTGACACATGGGTGAGCCCATGGGCCAATTTTGCATAGAAAGGGAACACGTGTTTTGGTAGACAGGGACAGCCCGAGGGACAAACCTAGACCAAGTTTGCAAAGATACAGCCGGCCTGTTTCCAGACTCATCTCTCATCCTGGGTGGCAGTGCTCTGAAGGTCTGCTAGCTGTAAACAGGAGGTAGAAACCTGAGGAAAAGCAAGGTTAGAGGGTGAACTGGAAGCTGAGGCTGCACACTTAGCTGCCGCGTCCACCCTGGCATTCCCTTGAGACACAAGATCAGTATTGTTAGTATGGGCAGCACACTTACACACAGCAATGGCTCTAGGGAGTAGAATAGCATCCAACAACTCAGAGACCAGTTTATGATGTGCAATGGGAGATCCTGTGCTAGTGAGAAAATTTCTGTTTCCAAATGGTGCCAAAATTGTGCACAATGCCAAATGCATACCTACTGTCCATAAAAATATTGACAGATTGCCCTGACGCCAATTTGCATGCCTCAATGAGGGCACAGAGCTCTGCGGACTGCGCCGAAATGTTTGAGGGCAGACACGATGCCTTGAGCACCTCGTGATCTGGGACTATGGCAAAACCTACTTTGTTCTTTCCCGTCTCTGGGTCTCTGGAGGCTGAACCATCCACATAGAGGACCATGTCTGGATTTTCCAAACGGTCGCTCTTTAAGTCTGCCCTGGGGGAACAAAAATTGTTAGTGAGAGCAACACAGTCATCTGGTTCTCCATCGTCCTCTGTAGGGAGAAGAGAGGCAGAATTCAGAACAATGTTTCACAATGATGTTAGGCATATCAAGTATGACAGTGTTATACTTTAACCATCTCTGTGCTGACAAATGTGACGTCTTTTTCTCCAACAGAAGCTTGGAGACAGCATGTGGGACCAAAAGGGTGAGGTTAGAATACCCCACAATATTTCTGGAGGCAGTTACCGCCTTTTCAGCCACAGCAACTGCACACAGGCAAACAGGAAGTCCAGCTGCCACTGGATCCAGCCTGCTGGAGAAGTAGGCTACAGGTCTCAATCTATCCCCGTGTTTCTGCAAAAGAACACAGGTCATAAAACCCTTCTTTTCATCTACAGTTTGAACAAATGGTTTATTGGGGTCAGGCAGTCCCAGAGTGGGTGTGGTCTGCAGAGCGCTCTTTAGGGACATCAGGTGCGCGCGGGACAGCCACAGCATTGACTGCTTGCAGATCTTGGACAAACCTCCACTCATCGGGCTGGGACGGTTTTCTTACCTTCTTAACTGGAAAAAATAGGAGTGCACACTGGAGAGTCCTGGCAAGGGACAATTACATCTGCCTTCAGCAACGAATCAAAGACCAGTCTTATACCTGCGATTGTTTCTGGTTTGAGTGGGTACTGGGTCTGTTTAGGCCTGAAATCTGATTTGGGGTGATCACCACTGGATCAGCATTCTTTATTAGGCCTACATCATGTTTACCCTTTGCCCAAACGGAATTTGGAACTCCCACCAATTTGGGGTGCACCTCTGCTGGAGTTATCCCTGTGGAAACAAACAGGCCACTATGGCCGGGGTCCCCAGGATCCCGGTCATCAGTGGCTAATATTACGCTGCGCTTAACATGCACTCACATAGCATGACTTTGTTTGTAGACCCCAAGCTTTTGGCAAAACAACACACTAGGGTCCTCTGTTTGGGACCATTCATTGTCATTGGCTGCGCACTTCCTGACCCACTTCCCCACATCTTTCCAATGGGCAGCTCGTGGCCTTGCTAATGAGACATGGGATATAGAATTAATGATGTCAAAGAAATCATGTTGGCAGCAGCCGACCTCAAAGTCCTCTGACACGAGGCCGCATATAACATGTTTGAGAACACTGCGATGAACATTGATGCAGCTGTTTGGACAACGAGTAAAATGGACCTGCACAGCGCAATAATGTTTAGACCAATATGTAGTTTTAAGAGTCAATCTTTCATGTGCATGGGGGTCTGCAAACCAAGTCTTTTCAAACTCTACATCTTGCCGTTGGTGAACACGTGCTGTACAATGCAAATCTTCCTCTTTCATATAATCTGTGTCAACTGATGAGGTGTTTGTGGTGAAGTGTATGAGCTGTACAAGGTGTTTGGGAGTTTGTGCGAGTTGATCTGAGCAGAGCCGCCAGACATACACATACAGGGGGCTTCCAAACCCATACTGCACACTGCACATTTCAGTTACTTCAATAGTTAGTCCATATGGAGTGGACGTGAGATTTACTCCTACTTTCCACATTAAATCACGTGCTAACAAATTTACTGGACATGTATGTGAGATGAGGAATGAGTGGGACGTAGCTATTCCTCCCTTGCTTTTACACGGGAGGTTGACTGAGAAAGTTTCGGTTACAGGTCGTCCTGAGACGCCCATCATCTGAATTTAATTTGAGCTGAGCAGCGGGTCTACTGGAAGTACCCCATGCTGTATGACTGAGTGTCCTGCTCCAGAATCTACTAAAAAGGTTAACACATGCCCACACACAGTGAGGGGCATACAAGGGAATTTAGAGAAGGGAGTAGTTGTGTATTTTAACAAACTTAATGCAACTTCAGGTGTATCTATTTGGACTGGTGTATTGGGCGTTTCTGTGTAGTCTTGCTGTTGCATGCAGGTGCTGCAGCTAATATGTTTAACGTTATGTGAATGCTCCTGTCTATGTGTATGTGTATCATCAGGTGTGTGTGTGTGTGTGTGTGTGTGTGTGTGTGTGTGTGTGTGTGTGTCAGGGGCAGACTTACCATTAGGCAAACCAAGGCGGTTGCCTAGGGCCCCCCAAATTTGGGGGCCCCTAACAGTCAGCCCTGTCACGGTAAACACCAAACAATATATATGTAATCTTAATTTGTCTCTGATATTAAGTAGTCAACGATATAAATGGAAAAACACACCAAAATAGCATCAGAATATCAAATTCATGTGTATATAGTATTTGTCCCAGCACACACACACACCCTGGTTGTTTTACATTGGACTAGTCCATGATCTGACGACGTAGACAGGTGCGCAACGGAAATTCAAACCAAAGCAGAGGGAACTGTAAACAAGATGAAGTGCAGTTATGAGAGTGGTTGCGCTAAACGAAAAAAAAGGGCACAAAGCAAAAAGAATGCAGCTGCACTTCTGAAACTAACTAAAGTGGAGACAATGTCATATTAAGCAATGATCCGGCACTGTGGCCAGCAACGTTGTCAGACTCAGAGAGGTGTTCATTTGTCCAAAAAGGTCCAGTACAAATACGAGGAGTAGATTTTCCCAAAAACAAGTAGGACTTTCTTTCTCATATGATTATGATGAACAATGGACATTTGGAGATTAAAGACTTTTTAGTAATGTACTGGCTGCAACCTTTAAAAACTCATACCTTTCTCTTTCTCTACCCCCCCCCCCCCCCCCCCCCCCCCGCACACACACAAACACACACACAAACTCTCTCTCTCTCGTACATTTATCTTGGCATCAGTCTTATCCCATTGAAATGTAGAGGTTTCGATAGAGTAATATCCATTTGTGTTGTAGTTCTGATAACAGTAAGATCATTTTGTATCTCTGGTAATGTGTATCTGGTAATATGGATCCATTTGTGTTCTACTTCTGATAAGAATAAGATCATTTTATATCTGGTAATATGTATATGTGGAGTAAAAATAATAATTGGATTCCAGATATCCTTGTTTTATTAAAATATGGAGATTGACTCTTAAAATTGGCTATCTCTCTCTACTGTCTCTTCTTCTGTTGTTTGCCTTGTCGCGCTCTCTCTTTCTGGTTTGATCTGAGCAATAAACACTGTCAGAATTTTGGCAAATGCTGGAGTAATCTCAAACCTGTTTCACTGTGGAGCTTATTTGGGGCACACTGTTAGTGGCAGTTTGCTATCTTTTTTTCTGAATTTACAGCAAGGAGATATGGCATGTGCCAAGTAGGGATGACCATTATTCTGTATGTGTGTTTCAAGACTGACTTTTGAGGGCCCCATGTCTGTATTTCACCTAGGGCCCCAAAATGGCTAGAACCGCCCCTGGTGTGTGTGTGTTACACTTCCCCTGTTCTCTGTGTGGGACCCATTCCAGGAGTCCGCCCATCAGTCTGCTTTGCTGTACTCCTCACAGGGCCTCTGGCTGCTACTGTGGAGACAATTTCAAGCAATGTGTCCCTTCTGATTGCAGTTGTAGCAGGTTGCGCCTTTTATCCAGGACGGATCACCCCAGGTCATCCTGCCTCGGCCCCTTCCTCGACCTCTTCCTCTACATAGGTCCAGGCTGAGCAGTCTGGAGAAGAGTGAGAGTGGCGGCGTGTAGGTCTTGGTCTCTTTTTGTTGACTTTGTCTTCTCCTTCTCTTTCAGCAGCCTTTTTTCATGCACAGCATACTGCTCAATCTTGGTGAGGCTGGCGGTTTCCCACAGGAGACAGAGCTGCTTTACTGACTTGGCCACTGCTGGATTCATACCGTTCATGAAACTGTTCCGCAGGTGCGCTTCCCAGACCTCAGGAGTGTCTTCCACTCCAGCCAGGATCACAGGTCTGGTCAGGCCACTGTGTTCCTCATGCACAGCGGTGAGACGGGCGAGAAACGCTGACACACCTTCTCCATCTTCTTGCTTACACATACTGATCTTAGTCATGTCTATGTTCAAGGGAAAAGCACTGTCCAGACGAGCACAGAGAGCAGTGATGGTATCTCTATACTCACCATTGCCAGCCGCGCTCCAGTCTGGTGTAGTCGCTTGCTGGTCAGCTTCCGGCCACTCTTTGGAAACTTTGTTCCAATCTATACCCATCTTGATCATGAGTAGGCGGCGAAGTTCATGGGTGGTTTGTCGGAATTCTCTGCAAAATATCAACAGCTCATTACCAAATCTCTTTCCTCCTACCTCTCTCACATTGGGAAGAGAAGCCATGCTTTCCTTCATGTCAGCTGTCGTCCAGGGTCTGTGGACTAAAAGTACGCCATCAGCTCCAGCCACTTCCATCATTGGAAGATGAAGGACTTCAGACTTTAGGTTACGGCCTTGTGGACCCACTGGTGAGCATGTGGTCAGGTCCAGGAGGGTGTCTTTTTCATCACCATATGCAAGACCGGATCTCATGTGTGATGGAGAAGCGCTGATGCTGGAGGCAGCTGGTAGGCTGGGAGAGATTCCAGAGGCTCAGTTTTTTTTTGCTTTGTCTCGACTTCTCCCCCTTTCTGTGGGTGAAGTGCTTGTGGGAGTGATGCTCTGTCTTACTGAGGAGGCAGTATGTGTCGGGGTGGTGGGGCAGACTCCAGGTCAGGGTCCATCTGAAATTTCAAACACTGAGAAGAGGGTGAGAGCCCTGCCTGTCGTTTCTCTCTTTTTGTACTCTCTCTTAAGTGTTTCTTCTTTCCATACAGAAAACGCCCTCCAGTCCCCTAAGAACTTAACATTATCTGCACTCTTCTTTTTCCTTCCGTTTCAACTTTTCTTCCAACTGTTCTATCTGCCTGGGACTAAAACTGCCCTTCTCAGGGAATCCTAAGTCCTTTACCCATATATCAAACTGTGCCAAACAATCCTCGCCATACGAGGTTTTCATAAACTGGATGTTTGGGCTCTCATAGGAACACCCACTTCTTATTATAGCACATGTAGCCTCAGGCTTACTTGCTTTTTCTTTTCTTTCCCTAACTTACCGTTTCTGTTCCTCATTATAGACTGTTATATCAATAGGTTATGACAACAATGGCTGAGTTTTTTTATTAGGATCACAAGAAGAACAAGTTGGACTATGTCCAAAAATGTGACACAATAATCCTTTAGGTATGTTCTTATTAGTAAACAATTTATCTGACATTTGCCTTAAACTAAAGAAGGTATCATTTAGCACAACAACCTCAAAGACAACTCAGGCATGTGTACAAAAGCTGTTTCTCTGTTTCAGAATTTAGAGGAGGACAGTACTCTGTTAATTCATCAATATTTTGCGTGCACACCGGTGTGTCTTTGCGACTTCGTAATCGAACCTCTCTATTCCGTTCCTCCGACAGGCCAGTTGTTCACACAGAACAAAAGGAGCAAAACTCAATTCTCTCCCAGTTATGAATCGCTGAACGTGAGTCCGTCGAGACACGCACCCGTACTTCCCTCGCTCAAGTAGGTGAGCCGTTACCCAGTCGTCACTTGGGCGGATTTTTCTCTTACACAACCCAATAAACTACTCGTGGTTTATTGGCTCAAAATTGTGTTTTATCCATTTCAGCAAACATATTGATGGTACCACAGCTTAGCAGTCCTCCTGAGCTCGGACAAACTTCTGTCCGTCTCTTATATCAGTCTTCCTTGACTGGGACAATCTCTGTCCGTCTCTTATCAGTCTTCCTTGACTGGGACAATCTCTATCCATCTCTTATATCAGTCTTCATTGACTAGGACAAATCTCTGTCCATCTCTTATATCATTCTTTAAATACTAGGACAAATTTCTGTCCATTTCTTGTATCATTCTTTAAATACTGTTTCCACTAATTTCTTTACACAAGAACGCAAAGTTGTCACTTACTGGTTCGGTGAGCCCTGATGGCCTGGTCTCTTGTCCGAGTTCTCAGCTCTGCACCGTAGCCTTGGGAATGTTCTGTTGTCCGAGGATCAGACGCATAGGGCACGGGCGATTGCTCTAAGACAACAAGGGAGGCTCAGCCTCCTCTAAAAATGCCCTTATAGCTTTAATGTGTGCGTGAATTTTTCCCCCTCGTGACAGCGCGATGCAGCGCAGCCTCAGTGGGCTTCAATGGCATTTGGTAGCTCTGCGCTTTTCAATCTCAAAATGCAAGACAATTATTGGATAAATACTGCGAAAACACCCGCCTACGGACTCCCATGGACTCCCAGCCTCAGTGGACTTCAACGGCATTTGGGAGCTCTGCACTTTTCAATCTCAAAATGCAAGACGGTTATTGGACAAATACTGCGAAAATGCCAGCCCACGGACTCCGAGCCTCACATGGGAGGGACATGGCAGTTTCCGCGAGGAGACTGGTGATTCGTGAAAGCGGCCGGATATTTTCTTTGATTGACAGCTCGTTTCAACTATAGACAGGCAGCGGTGAATTTCAGTTCAGTCCCATGCGGATTCGCAAGTGCTGTGGTGTATTGTAAGAGATCAGCTTACATTTCGATTTCATTCATTACATACGGTTTCTACCAGCTTTTTTAGTTTGTATATATTTTCATTGTAAATAAAGTGTAAATATAGTGTTGTCAAGTTTGCTATCTTAGTTCCAGAAATTTCGTTTGAGTGACTGAACTTGAACTTGAGGGGGCTAGTCAGCTAGCAAGAAAGCTGCGCACGGATGCCAAGCATTGCTGATTTAATTTTGGCGAAGCCATTTGCTAGTCTTCCTTTCGAGGAAAAAATTAAAATTAAAGAGTAGGGTAGACCAACACCTCAAATTGACTTGGTGAAAAAGGTAGGGAATAATACTCGTTCCTTTCAGCTCTCCTGGTACAAGAAAGTGAATTGGCTAACAGCAAGTGACCCACATCAACAACAGTAAATAGGCTACTTTAGTAATATGTCATGGATGGACCAAAAATATAGAATCTATTTAAAATGTTTATGCTGAGTATATTATATTGGAATATATATTTTTCTGGATATGAATTAAACACAGCTACAATTTGGAAAACATTTTTAAACAAAAACACAGCCGAGAACATTTCACACTACAGACCTGGATTAAAAGTGAAGGGTTATCAAAATTGTCAATAAAACATTTCTCAGTCAAAATAAGTAAAATATAGGTAAAGTGTCATTGAATGAAATGTGTGGCACCCAGCTCTACTGCTGAGGTTCCTGACAAAGAGCTGCTTTCAATAATGATCAATTTTTAAACAACATGCCACAATTTAAAATAAAAATGTTAAAATATACCCCTCCTCCCCAACACCACCATCATGTATATTGGACAGTAGGCTAATGGGCCAAAAGAACCTGTTATTTCACAGTTTGTGATGCTGCCAACAATCAGCCAGATCAGAGGCAAGAGTATGGGCAAAATTGATGTTTTTTCTTTTAAAATCTGGAAATATCGTAACCGACCAGCCTCCCCTGTTTGAAAGACTACCAGCCGCCACTGGCATAGGGCCCACCCAGGGACGCCAAATTGTAATGGAAACTTCTAATAAACACTTCAGAACGCTTAGCAGTTGTCTTTTCAGTTATTTATTATGGTAAATATATTAAAAAAAAATAAAAGATAGGAAAGGAAGAAAATTGAAACAGAACATCACCTCTAGTGATGTGAGAGTACGCACGTGCTCTGAGTTGTGTTTTAGTGGCTGTTATCTATATACTCTAAAGGCATTTGCTTTACTGCCAGTGTCTTCACGTGATTGGCTCAAGATTTTCTATGAAGCTTTGCTAATGAGTGCACCTGGCATGCTTTGGTACGTGCAGGCAGGTGCAAGCAGGGAGAACTCAAGCTCTCTGCTTATCACCACCAAGGCCACAGAAAGGCGATTACAGCATGTGGAAAACATCTCTTCTCAGTACACTAAGCTACTTTAACTCAACATACAGAAACACAGAGAATAATAATGTTCATCCATTAAATTTCCCTCACACTGTTCATCACATAGACAGCCTGAGGAAAAAAAACTTCTTGTGTCTGGTTGTTTTTGCGTACAGTGTTCTGTAGCATCTCCCAGAGGGGAGAAGTTTAAACAATTTGTGATCAGGGTGTGATGGGTCTGCAGAGATGTTACCTGCCTGTTTCCTGACTCTGAACAGGTACAGGTCTTGGATGGAGGGCAGGCTGACACCAATAATTTTCTCTGCATACCTTATTGTCCATTGCAGTCTGTTCTTGTCCTGTTTGGTGACCAATCCAAACCAAACAGTGATGGAAAAGCAGAGAACAGACTGAATGATGGCAGAGTAGAATTGTGTCAGCAGCTCCTTAGACAGGTTGAGCTTCCTGAGCTGGCACAGAAAGTACAACCTCTGTTGGGCCTTTTTGATGATGGTGACTGTGTTGGTCTCCCACTTCAGGTCCCGGGAGATTGTGGAACCCAGAAACCTGAAGGTTTCAACAGCAGTCACAATGTTGTTGGTGATGGTGATAGGCGGCAGGATGGGGGGGGGGGGGGGGGGGCTCCTCCTAAAGTCCACTGTCATCTCCACAGTTTTGAGCGTGTTCAGCTCCAGATTGTTCTGACCGCACCAACAGACCAGCCGTTCAACCTCCCATCTGTATGCAGACTCGTCACCGTCTCGGATGAGGCTGATGACCGTTGTGTCGTCTGCAAATTTCAGGAGTTTAACAGACAGGTCTCTTGAGGTGCAGTCATTGGTGTAAAGGGAGAAGAGCAGTGGGGAGAGCACCCACCTGTGGGGGGCGCCAGTGCTGATAGTCCGGGTGCTGGATGTGATGCTCCCCAGCCTCACCTGCTGCTTCCTGTCAGTCAGGAAGTTTATAATCCACTGACAGGTGGAGGAGGGCGCAGTGAGCTGGGTGAGCTTGGTGTGAAGGATATCTGGAACGATGGTGTTGAACGCTGAACTGAAGTCCACGAACAGGATCCTGGCATATGTCCCTGCAGAGTCAAGCTGTTGCAGGATGTAGTGCAGTCCCATATTGATTGCATCATCCTCTGACCTGTTTGCCCGGTAGGCAAACTGCAGGGGGGTCCAGCAGGGGGTCTGTGATGTCCTTCAGGTGTGACAACACCAGTCTCTCAAAGGACTTCATGACTACAGATGTGAGGGCTACAGGCCTGTAGTCATTCAGTCCTATGATGGTGGTTTTCTTGGGAACTGGGATTATTGTGGAGCGTTTGAAGCATGAGGGGACTTCACACAGCTCCAGGGATCTATTGAAGATCTGGGTGAAGATGGAGGCCAGCTGATCAGCACAGACCTTCAGACAGGAGGGTGACACAATGTCTGGGCCGAGTGTCTTCCTGATCTTTTGTCTGCAAAAAAGCTGACAAACATCCTCTTCACAGATCTTGAGTGCTGGTGTGGGGTCAGAGGCGAGAGGAGGCAGAATAACGGGGGTGTAAATGGGTCTTTAATGTCTGAGGGGGGGAGAGGTGTGAATGTGTCAAATCTGCAGTAAAACACATTCAACTCGTCAGCCAGTTGATGGTTCATTGCAGTGTTGGGGGATGGTCTCCTGTAGTTGGTGATGTTCTTCAGGCCTCTCCACATTGACGCCGGATCGTTGGCTGAAAGGCTGTTTTTGATCCTTTCAGCGTAGCTCCTCTTAGCTGCTTTCACCGCTTTTGTCAGTGTGTTTCTGGCCTGTTTGTACAGGACTCTGTCCCCACTTCTGTAGGCCTCCTCCTTGGCCTGGCGAAGCTGCCTGAGTTTTGCAGTGAACCAGGGTTTGTTGTTGTATGTGCGGAAGGTCTTGGTGGGCACACACATATCCTCACAAAAACTGATGTAAGATGTCACGGTATCAGTCAGTTCATGCAGGTCTGAAGCTGCAGCCTCAAAAACACTCCAATCAGTGCAGTCAAAGCAGGCTTGTAGTTCCACTTTGGCCTCATCAGACCATCTCCTCACCGTCTTTACCACAGGCTTAGCAGATTTCAGCTTCTGCCTGTAGGTCAGGATAAGATGAACAATGCAGTGATCAGATAGTCCCAAGGCTGCACGGGGGACAGAGTGGTATGAGTCCTTTAAAACAGTGTAACAATGGTCCAGAGTGTTAGTGTCCCTGGTGGGACACTTAATGTGCTGTTTATATTTTGGCAGTTCATGGCTGAGGTTTGCTCTGTTAAAGTCCCCCAAAACAATGAGCAAAGAGTCCGGGTGTTTTTTCTCCACGTTGTTTATCTGGTCAGCCAGGTGTTGTAATGCCTCAGTAACACAAGCCTGAGGAGGGATGTAGACTCCAACCAGAATAAATGAGGAAAACTCTCGCGGAGCATAAAATGGTTTGCAGTTTATGAATAATGTCTCCAGATGAGGACTGCATGATTTGTTTAGAACCATGACATCAGTACACCAACCTTCGTTAATGTAAAAGCAGACTCCGCCTCCCCTCATTTTCCCCATGAGCTCTGTTTCGTGGTCCACTTGGTGCAGGTGAAATCCAGGCAGGTGGAGAGAAGTGTCCGGGATGTGCTCACTGAGCCAGGTTTTGGTGAAGCACAAGGCAGCAGATCTGCTAAAATCCGTTTTGATTGTGTTGAGGAGCAGCAGTTCGTCCATTTTGTTGGCCAGAGAGTGGACGTTAGCCAGGTGAATAGACGGGAGCGCACTGCAAAACCCCCACTGCCTCAGCCTGATGAGCGCGCCGGCTTGCTTCCCCCGGTGTCTCCGGCATCCTCAGCGGAGACCATAGAGAGCTGCTGCTCCTCCAACAAGTAGCTCTGGAAAACTTTCCGGATCGACGAAAACTGATGAAAAAACTTTACTGGTGGTTATTCCAATGTTTATGAGTTCTTCTCTGGAGCATGTGACCACAGAAAAAGCGCAAAAAACACAACAAATACACAAAAACGTAGAAAGTACGAGAGAGCAAAGTACCGAGGCAACTGTCCACGGCGCCATCTTGAATATATATATGTGTGTGTGTGTGTGTGTGTGTATATATATATATATATATATATATATATATATATATATATATATATATATATATAATGTGCGTGTGTGTGTAACATGGTGATATGATCAGGAGCCATTACATGGCAAAAAAAAAAAGTTAATGTGACCAAGTTTGAATCAATAAATGGCATTTTTAAAATGGTGAAAAGTGCAGGTGGCCATTTTGTTTCATTACAAGTCATTAGCAGTGTGCTCACCCCTTTAAGTAGCACAGTGTAAACTTTTGTTCATGTGGCTTTTTAAAAACATACTTCCTTCTTTTTACACCCAAAATCAAGAAGTAATTTTTATGATGTATTTATAAACAATTACATAAGAATACTTTTTGACCAACCTATTTGAAACAGGGGAAAAGAGAGAGATGATAAAGAGGGAGTGTTTCTCTTTTCCTCAGTTCTGATTGTCAGCATCTGAAACAAGATGGCAATTTTCTAAACTACTTAGCGCAGACTGCTTCTCAGACAGCTCCCCCTGAGGTGAAAACTAGAATACATTAGTTTGTGTCACACAAGGAATACACATATTACTTATCTGCTCACCATACACACATCGATTTCCTCCTAACAACAACTCAATGATACATGTACTGTATATCAACCACACAAATTCACTCTATTATAATCAGTGAACATGCTCCCATATCTCTCGTCTAGAATAGAACTCACCTTCAAAAGACAGATTTTACTTGGCACTTCAACACACCACAACTCAAAGATCCAGAATTTGATAGGTTCATAAAAAAGAGGCCATAAATGAGCATCCTTTATTGGGGCCAAGTGGAAAAGCTGCATCAACAGCCATTGTATTTCTATTTTTTCTTATTGGGGGCCAAACGGGGCGGCACGGTGGTGTAGTGGTTAGCGCTGTCGCCTCACAGCAAGAAGGTCCTGGGTTCAAGCCCCATGGCTGGCGAGGGCCTTTATGTGCGGAGTTTGCATGTTCTCCCCGTGTCCGCGTGGGTTTCCTCTGGGTGCTCCGGTTTCTCCCACAGTCCAAAGATATGCAGGTTAGGTTAACTGGTGACTCTAAATTGACCGTAGGTGTGAATGTGAGTGTGAATGGTTGTCTGTGTCTATGTGTCAGCCCTGTGATGACCTGGCAACTTGTCCAGGGTGTACGCCGCCTTTCGCCCGTAGTCAGCTGGGATAGGCTCCAGCTTGCCTGCGACCCTGTAGAACAGGATAAAGCGGCTAGAGATAATGAGATGAAATGAGATGGGGGCCAAACAGGAAAAAAAACTACATTGGCACCCATTGTGTTTCTACCTTTTCTTATTATTCATCTTCTTATTCTGGCTTGAGTGTCTATGGCAGCCCATAGAACCGTATGGTAAAACTTTTTGAAATTTGGCAGACCAATTGGGTGCAGTCTCCTGATTCCTTACACCAGGGGTCACCAAACTACGGCCCACGGGCCAGATCCGGCCCGCCACTCCCCTTTGACCGGCCCCCCAGCCCCTCTGCCCCCCATCACTTGAACCGGCCCTATGAGGCAATCCCCAAAAGTGGTCATGGCCTATTTTTTTAAATTGCTTTTTGGTAAATAATAACATGTCTGCATCTTGTATTTTGTTGATTTTATCAATTAAAATTGATATTTAGTTATAAAATGAACTATTCATATTTTCCGAATTTTCGTCATATGCTCGCGATCAAGCAGTGACAGGCAGCGCACGCGCAGAGAACTGTCAGTGTTCAGGACAGCAAAATGGCTAGCGGTCAGCGAAAAGCTGACAGAGAGTGCAGAGTTTTTAAAGAACAGTGGACCACCGATTATTTTTTCGTTCAGTGTAAGGACTGTGCAGTTTGTCTTGTATGTAAAGAAAGTGTGCCGGTTTTCAAAGAATATAATCTGCGTCGTCACTATGAAACCCGCCACAAAGCAGGGTTCGAATTATAAATTTGACCCTATGGGGTCTCTATTTTAAAAAAAAAAGCAATGCATACTCGCTCTCCTGGACCAGCGCACTTTTGCTCACTGCAGTGCACAGCTTTCACACACAGGCGCGCGCACGCACGCACGCACACACACGGTGTTGCATATATATATATATATATATATATATATATAAACAAATTATATATTTAAACAAATTATATATTTAAACAAATTATATATATATATATATATATATATATATATATATATATATATATTGTTAAACAAAGGAAGATCATTGTGAGATAGAGGACAAGTCTTCTTCGGACTTAACTTCACATTCGATTTCGCAGGCTGCAAATTTCAGTTTGCGCGCATAGTGGTGTGGTGGTGAAGTACAGCCGTACATGTTGCGGTTTAATAACACGTTCAATACAAAGTTATGGCTGCATGGTGATCGGAAATGAAATGAGTTTTATTTATATTTATATGGTGATATAGGCTATTTAAGCTTATTATGGTGATATATGACGTATTTGAGAGACTTCCACAGAAAATTAAGTTTGCTTCTTTCATGGGAGCCTGAGGGAATGGGAGCTCAGCTCCCATTGGCTCCCACGTAATTCGAACTATGCCACAAAGAGTATGCTAGTTTGCGAGGGCAAACAAGAGAAGACAGGATTCGGAGGATGAAATGCGGACTGGCTGCACAACAGAATGTATTCCTTCACCAAACCCAGATCAACCAGGCTGCTGTCCGAGCTAGCTATAAGGTAGCTCACCTACTAGCTACCCATGGAAAGCCGTTTGCTGATGGGGACTTTGTTAAAGTATGCATGCTTGCTGTGGCCGAGGAGGTGTGTCCCGACAAGAAGGATGCGCTCAACGTGGTGAGTCTCTCCGCACCTACTATGACCAGGCGAACCGTAGATTTGGGGGACAACGTGTATGACCAGCTGAATGAGAAAGCGTCAGAATTCGAGTTTTTTGCTTTGGCCATGGATGAGAGCAATGACGTGCAGGACACAGCACAACTGCTGTGATCTATTGCTCATATTATTATAATTTCACTGTTTTTTTAAATGTATTTATTTTATAGGCCTATTTATTTGACCTTTATTAAGTGCTGCATACAATTATTATTAATATTATTAATAATATCAACAGGCCTACCTACAATTTATAATTTTCCACTCACCTTTGCCAGTGTCAATCACCTCAACTAGACAGATGTTTCTTACCTTGACAGCTTTGATATTATTTTTATTAGAAAATAAATAAATGGAATATCAGTGGTATTTCAAATTAAAACAAAGTGTGAAGACTTGATTACTACTTTTGCAAACCACTAGTAAAGATAAACAAATATGTGCCAGGAATCAAGTGTTGATATAGTAGTGGGGATATAGTAGTGGGGATGGCCGTGCCAGGCTAGTAATCTCTACTACACAATGAGGCCTGCTGGTGGTCATATTTGTCTGGGTTATACAATTCTATGTGATATAGCTGACCCGACCCCGGCCCCCATCATAGTCAGGAACGACAATGTGGCCCCCAGAGAAAAAAGTTTGGTGACCCCTGCCTTACACCATCATCATCTTCTCCCTTCATCAGCACTGTTGCCAGGTCAGGGTCCATGTGGACCTTATTGATCCACATGCCATATTAATTGGAACATATATATAGTTTTATGCTGGGTGCCCTTCCTGCCACAACTCTTTCATTTCCGGTCTTGGGAAACAACCAGTCACACACACACTCACACCTACAGACGTAACCAGTTAACCTAAGTGCATGTCAAGTTTATGTATACATTGCACTTTTAACAATAGACATTGTCGCAAAGCAGCTTTACAGAAAATTAAAGACTTTAAACATGAACTAATTTTACCCTAATTTATCCCCAGTGAGCAAGCCTGTGGTGACAGCAGCAAGGAAAAACTCTCTCAGACAACATAAGGAAGAAACCTTGAAAGGAACCAGACTCAAATGGGAACCTATTCTCATTTGGGTGATAACAGACAGCATGATTATAAATAATTTGCTTCTATAACAGTGTCCTATATGGTCACAAAGTACAACTGTGTAACCAGGAAATTCATTATAGTTTGAGCTTGAAGTCTATTTTGTTGAAGTTATAAATTGTTCATTGATGGAAACTTGAATGCAAAACTGTTCATGACAACTGCAGTCCTAAAGTTAAAAAGTCCTCAGCCATAGATGCATTACTGTAAGTGTCCAGAGCCATCTAAAAAGTGTGACTTTCGACTGTCCATATGGGGCCATCCTCCAAAGGAGCAACCTGATGAAACTCCAGCCAAATGTAGGTCATCAGGATGGATCAGGTGAGTCTGAGGAGCAGAAGAGGTCAGCACCACTGGTGTCTCAAGATTGACATGTAATTCAACAGAGAGGGACAGACAGAGCGAAGAGATGGGGGGTGGACACAGTTTGTTAGGTATGCCCAATGTCACCTAATGAGTAAGAACAGTACACATTTTGCACTGAGTGCAAGCAGGGACTCTGACAAGACTAACTATGACAGCATAACTAAAAGGGAGAGCTAGAAGGTAACCCGGTCATGAGGGAGCCCTGGGACATAATGCAGCCAGCCACTACATTGTCAACAAATCCAAGTGGATGAGTGCGAGTGGGGGGACAGCATCCATACATCCCAGTTTACTCTATGCCTGAGGACCCTCCAGATCTACTCCTTTACTTAATAAAAATATATTAACAAAATGCTTGACTAAAAAGATATGTTTTCAGCCAAGACTTAAACACCGAAACTGTGTCTGAGTCCTGAACACTACTTGGAAGGCTATTCCATAACTGTGGGGCTTTGTAAAAAAAAAAGACTCTGCCCTCTGATGTAGCCTTCACTATATGAGGTACCAACAGATAGCCAGCACCTTTTGATCTAAGTAGGTGTGGTGGGTCATAAAGAACCAGAAGTTCTCTTCGGTACTGTGGTGCAAGACCATTCAGTGCTTTAAAGGTTAATCATCGTATTTTATAATCAATATGAAATTTGATTTGGAGCCAATGCAATGTGGATAAAATAGGGGTGATGTCATCATATCTTCTAGTTCTAGTAAGGACTCTTGATGCTGCATTTCGAACTAACTGGAGCTTATTTATGCGCTTATTGGAACATCCAGAGAGTAAGGCATTACAATCATGCAATCTTGAGGAAAAGAACTGAGAAAGAATTGGACTGTTGCTCAGTGGACTTGATAAAACACAGTGGACCAACACCAGCAGATGACACAGCACCCATATCATTACAGACTGCAGAAACTTCTCACTGGACTTCAAACACCTTGGATTCTGTGCCTCTCCACTCTTCCTCCAGACTCTAGGACCTTGATTTCCAAATGAAATGCAAAATTTACTTTGAGATGAAAAGAGAAATTTGGAACCCTGAGTAACAGTCCAGTTCTTTCTCACCTTAGTCCAGGTAAGACAATTCTGACACTGTCTTTTGTTCAGGAGTGGCTTTATATTAGGACTGCAACAGTTGTAGCTCTTTTCCTGAAGACATCTGTGCATGGTTGCTCTTGATGCACTGACACCAGCCTCAGTCCACTCCTTGTGAAGCTCTCCCAAATTCTTGAATCAACTTTTCTTCAGAATCAGAATGCCTTTATTGTCATTGCATGTTAACATACAGTGAAATTTGGTGTCTCTCTTAAAACAAAGGAAAAACTGTACCGGTTCACGCTACTCATCAGTCCATTCACTCACTCACACATATTAAAAGCAGCTATCAATTAACTAAGTAATAACTAAAAATATAATTTAAATAGAATATAAAAATAATTTAAAGTATATAAACAACTTAAAGTGACTTATGCAGTTATTGCACATTAGTGCATTACGATTGCAACTGAGGTAAAGTTGTTGTGGTGGCAGTGGTGGGGCACGAGTTCAGTTCACTGATAGCTGTTGGGTAGAAGCTATTCCTAAGTTGGGAGTGCGGGCCTTTAAGACTCTGTAGCGTCTTCCAGATGGCAGTAGTGAGAACAGGTGATGAAATGGATGTATATTGTCTTTAATGAGGTTACAGGCTCTGCTGAGTCAGAGAGATCTGTAGATGTCCTCCTGGGGGGGGGGATGACTAGAATGACTCCAGCAGCTTTGCAGAGAGGTTGGTCTTCCTCAGAGTCCTTAGGAAGTATAGTCTTTGTTGAGCCTTTTTGACCAGAGCACTGGAGTTAACCATCCCCTTGAGGTCCTCACTGATGTGGGTACTCAGGAAATTAAAGCTGGAGATCCTCTCCACCTCCTCTCCCTTTATCTCCAGTGGCAGGGGCTCCTCCTGTTGCCATCTGAAGTCTATAAGAAGCTCCTTTGTCTTTCTGATGTTTAGGTACAGGTTGTTATCTACACAACATTCAGTCAGCTTGCAGACTTTGTCCCTATAAGCTGTCTCATCACCATTAAACCCAGCCAGCTCAAGACTCCTGTCTTTCCTGGTTCCCTGTTGGTGGAATGACCTTCCCATTGAGGTCAGAACTGCCAATTTCCTGACCACCTTCAAGAACAGACTGAAGACTCACCTCTCCCATTCATCCCTGCCCACTGTATAACTGTGTTTTGGTCTTGACCAACCCAGGCTCTGTATGGTCTAGCCTGGGGTTAGCTGTTTTGAGTTCTCTATTTAGATGTATCTAATATGGTCAGTTTGTTTCTTTGGTTGTTTGAGTATTAGTATTTCAACAGCATATTACACTAGGTATTGCTGTCACTTGTTCAGTTGGCACTAGAACTTTCTTGTCTAGAAGTTCAACACTTCATGTACCTGATTTTTGCACTCGTACATTGCTCTAGACAAGAGCATCTGATAAATGCCATGTAATGTAATTTAATGTAATGTAATTAAAGATCAGTCCCACTACTGTTGTGTCATCAGCAAATTTAATAATTGTATTTGTGGGGTGAATGGGAATGCAGTCATGTGTATTGAGGGAATAGAGGAGGGGACTTAGCACACACCCTTGTGGTGTTCTGGTGTTGACGGTGAGACTCGGGAAGACATAAGGACCAAGCTTCACCATCTGTGGGTGGTTGTTAAGAAAGTCCTTGATCCATAAACACAGTTTGTTACCGAGGCCCAGGTCTAGCAGTTTGCCAACCAGTCTGCTGGATACAATGGTGTTGACTGCAGAGCTGTAATCAACAAAAAGCATTCTTACACATGTCCCCTTCTGCTCCAGAAGGGTCAATGCGGTGTGGAGAGCTGTGTTTATGGCATCCTCTGTTGATCTATTTGGCCAATATGCATATTGGTGCTGATCTAAAATAGGGGAGAGGGTGGTTTTGATATGTCACAGAACTAGTTTCTCGAAGCACTTAGATATGATGGGTGTGAGTGCAACTGGTTTGTAGTCATCGAGGGAGCTGATGTTGGTCTGTTTGGGCACTGGGATGATGGTGGCAGTTTTCAGACAGGCTGGTACAGTAGCATGTGCCAGGGAGAGGTTAAAGATGTTGGTGAAAACTTCTGCAAGCTGTTGAGCACAGTCCCTGCGCACCCTGCCTGGAATCCCATCGGGACCTGGTCCCTTCTTGACATTAACAGTTCTCAGGATTCACTTAACTTCTTGTGTCTGCAGGGTAAGTGGGGGGTCAGCAGTGTCCAGCTGGGGTGAAGCTACATTGCCTGGTCCTTTCTGAAATTGGGCAAAGAAGCAGTTCACTTCCTCAGCCAATGAGGCACTGTTTCCTGTCAGCAGGTCTCTGTTGCTCCTGAAGTTGGTCATGTGCTGAATATCCTACCACATATGTGTTGGATCCCTGGAGGTGAAGTGACCCTCAATCTTCTTTTTATATGCAGCCTTCACTGTTTTTATGCCTCTCTTGACATTGTCTTGCAACACTGTACAGTTCTCTGTTTCCAAACCTGAAGGCTGCATTCTGGTCTCTCAGGAGAAGCTGGTCCTCCTTTGTCATCCATGGTTTCATGTTTGGGTATACACCGATGTTTTTATTGATCATGATGGTCTCAATAGAGCTCCTGATGTAGAAGAGTACAGTTGATATACATCCTTTTAGGTCCTGAGTGAAAAACAGACTCCAGTCAGTGTATTGAAAGCAGTCCTGCAGCTGTACGGACGTTTCCTCAGGCCAGGTTTTAATTGTTCAGATGGTGGGTTGCTGTTTCTTGATGATGGGGCAGTAAGTTGGGGTTAGAAAAAGTGACTGGTGATCAGACTGTCCAAGATGTGGGCGGGATGAGGCTCTGTATCCTTTAGTGATAGAGTATACACAGTCCAGTGTGTTTTCCCCTCTGGTTGAGCACCTTACATGTTGCTCAAATCTTGGAAGCACAGTTTTCAGATTCACATGATTAAAATCACCGGCCACAATAAAAACCTCATCAGGATATGAATTCTGTTTGTTTATTGCTGATAGCATGTGTCCAAGTGCCATGTTAGCATTGGCGTCTGGTGGAATATACACAGCTTGACAATCCTCTTAAGGGTGCAATTATCCCTGTTGCTTTTGTACCTTCTCCAACCAGCCTTTTGAGCAATGACCTTTTGTGGCTTACCCTCCTTGTGGAGGGTGTCAATGATTGTCTTCTGGACAACTGTCAATCAGCAGTCTTCCCGTTGATTGTGATTGTGTGTACTGAACAAGACCAAGAGATACACTGTATATTTCCTGTTTTATTCAAATTTGAAATGAAATATTCTAATATTTTGAGATAATGGTTTCTGATTTTCATGAGCTATAAGCCATAATCATCAAAATTAAAACACAAAAGCCTTGAAATATTTCACTTTACATGTAATGAATATAGAATATGAAAGTTTACCTTTTCGAATTAAATTACAAAAAAATAATTTTTTCACGATATTTGTCAGTAAACCCACTGGAGACGAGCAGACTACAAACATGGACAGCTCGGACTACAACTCCCAGCACACACAGTGCCCTCTATCTCCCACCTTCTGACTCTCAGCTGACATTCATTTCCTCATCACCAGAGGCGATTCTAGAGTCTGTTGTGGCTCCAAGCAAAAATTTCCAGGGGGCCCTTCTGACCAGTGTTCATCACCAATATGTTATAAATAATCTGACACCAACGAAAAATGTACGAAACCAAAGTTTTTTAAATTCCAAATGTGAAAATACAATGGTAAAGAACAATAAAAACAATAAAAAACAAAATAAATAAGCCCTCGGGCCCCGACTCTCGGGGGGGGCCCTGGGCCACGGGGCCCCAAGCAGTTGCCTGCCTTGCCTGTTCACAAGCTGCACATCTGCTCATCACCTGTCTCAGTATTTAAACCCTAGTCACACTAGCACACATTGCGAAGTATCGTTCTGTTTTTTCTATACATACCAAGCCTTGTTATTCTCTGACTGTTTTTCTGCCTGTTTGACCTTTGCTAGTGTTTTCTTGTTTCCTCAATTTCTGTTTTGCCCAAGTTACTCTGTTCGCCGATCACCCGACCCTAGCTTGTTCTTTGACTATGATTCCTGTCATTCATTTTGGCTTGGTTTGCTATTCTAAAGCTGTCTTCCACCACACATACATCCGTAAGTGTCTGTGTACTCACAGGGTACTTTGCCAGCATGGATGTAGCGGAGGACCACAAATAGACAGCTCTCAACTCACAGGGGCAACTGTTAGGAGAACATCAACAGATGCTCCCCGATCTGAACACCAGGATGACGCAGCTAACAACTGTTATGTCGCAGGCCCTCCTAGCGCACATTGAATCTCCTCCTCACTCAGCATTGCAACTCCCCGCACCAGAAAAGTTCGCTGGCGACCCCACCGCATGTAAGGGCTTCTTGTTACAATGCTCATTGTATTTCGCCACCATGCCAGATATTCCGGAAGAACACAAACTCACTAAATTTCTGTCTCTCCTCACTGGCAAAGCACTTTGCTGGGTTACAGCCATCTGAAACAAAGGTGGAAAGCCAACGGGGTCATATGAACAGTTCCTCTCCCTATTCAAGAAGGTATTCGATCTTGAGCCTGAGGGAATCGAAGTTGGGGAAAGACTTCTTACCAGCTCACAAGGCACCAGAAGCATCGCCAAGTATGGCCTGGATTTCAGGGCTCTCGCAGCTTCCAGTGGACGGAATGATCCAGCACTCAAAGCGTTTTTTTGCCAGGGACTGCACCCTGAAATACTCAGCGAGCTGGCATGTAGGGATTAGAACCTCTCACTGGATGCCCTGATCGAACTGGCCATACATCTAGACCAGCTGTTGAAGCACTGGCCTTTGCTCCTCATGGAGAAGAAGCCAACGTCGCCTCCCTAGAACCACACACCCATGGAGCTGTCACGCACACGGTTGTCCCATGCTGAGCATGCCAGAAGGTGCAAGGAGGGTTTGTGATTCTATTGTGGGAGTGCCGGTCATGACATCCAAAACTGCCCAGTTCGACCTGCCCGGGGAACCTCAACCAAGAGACCTGTTCCAGCCCAAAGTCTGGTGAGAAAACTTAACTCTAAATCCTTCAAAATCCCAGTGTTACTGAAGATGGCATCCTCCACTCATGTTCTATCCACCTTCATAGATTCAGAAGCAGAGGGGAACTTCATCAGCAAAGCCCTCGCGCAAAAGCTCAACCTGCCAGTCACCTCTCTGCAAAGTGTGCTTAGCATCTGGACTATCGACAGCAGACCCATAGGCGACAGCCTAGTCACATCATGGACACAGCCACTGCAGATACAAGTGGGGGCCCTACATCATGAACTAATCTCTTCGTACATCACGACCACTGACCAATCATGATATCATCCTCGGCTACCCCGGTTACAACTGCATGATCCCCTCATCTCATGGCAGAACAAGGAGATACTCCAGTGGTCACCTACATGCTTTCAGAGCTGCCTCTCTCATCCCCAACTCATCATCTCCTCCACCTCAGTTGAGAGCTCACTCCCTGACTCCATGGACAACATTCCAGAATGCTACCAGGATCTTTCTGAGGTCTTCAGCAAGGGGAAGGCCTGTGGACTATCACCACATAGGCCCTGCGACTGCACCATTGAGCTGTTGCCAGGCATGGCGCCACCATGAGGTCATTATCCCCTTTCCCAGAAAGAACATGCTGCCATGGAAGAGTACATCCAGGAGGCTCTCAAACAAGGTTACATCTGGCCATCAAAATCTCCTGCCTCGGCTGGCTTCTTTTTCATGGAGAAACGAGGAGGTGGACTTCGGACCTGCATAGACTATAGAGGGCTTAATGAAGTCACTGTTAAATATCTGTATCCTCTCCCTCTGGTTCCGGCAGCTCTGGAGCAACTCAAATCGGCCAAGGTGTTTTCCAAGCTGGATCTTCGAAGTGCCTATAACCTGATCCGGATTAAATGAGGTGACGAGTGGAAGATCACCTTCGGCACAACCACTGGTCAGTTCAAATACTGGGTTATGCCATATGGCCTATCTTCGGCTCCCAGCGTGTTCCAAAGTTTCATCAATGATGTACTGCGGGACATGCTGGGAAAATACATCATTGACCACATAGATGACATCTTGATCTATTCCTCAGATTTCCCCAGTCATCAGGGCCATGTCAGAACTGTCCTCAAACGGTTGCTGGAGAACCACCTCTACATCAAAGCCGAAAAATGCGAATTCCACCAAGACAAGATCTCCTTCCTGTGCTACATCACGAGCTCAGAAGGGGTCAGCATGGACTCAACCAAAGTCTCGGCCTTTATCTCATGGCCCCAACCTAAGTCAGTCAAGGACCTCCAGAGATTTCTAGGTTTTGCCAACTTCTATTGCCATTTCATCAGGAACTTCAGCACCTTGGCTGCTCCATTGACCACTCTCCTAAAAAAGGGTCCCAAGTGCCTCCGATGGAATCCTCAGGCAGAAGAAGCCTTCAACAAGCTGAAAACCACCTTCACGTCGGCTCCGATTCTCCAGCATCCAGACCCCACAAAACCATTCGCCGTGAAGGTAGACGCCTCCAACACAGGAGTAGGAGCCATCTTGACCCAGCAGTTTTGGGGAAAAGCCAAAACTACACTCAGTGGCTTTCTTCCCCAAGAAGCTAACCCCTGCTGAGAGGAATTATGATGTGGGCAATCACGAGCTGCTGGCCATCAAACTAGCCTTGGAGGAATGGTGACACTGGTTGGAGGGAGCAACTCAACCATTCATCATCCTAACTGACCATAAGAACCTAGAGTATCTCAAGAAGGCCAAGAGGTTGAATCCACATCAGGCCAGGTGGGCGCTGTTCTTCACCCATTTTAATTTCTCTATCTCCTTCTGACCAGGGTCCAAGGATACCAAGGTGGATGCTCTGTCCCGGGCTGTAGAACCAGCTCCCAAAGACACAGAACCTCAACCCATCATCCTGACACAGCACTTCGTACAATCTATCACGTGGGATCTGGACAATGAAATCCGTAAGTCTCAACCACAATCTGTACCTAATCACATCCCATCTGGTCTTCTCTTTGTGCCAGCACATCTACGCAGCAAACTCATCACCTGGGTGCACTCCTCTCCTGTTGCTGGTCACCCCAATAGTCAACATACCTACCAGATGCTGAAGAATAGGTACTGGTAGGACAACATGCTGATCGAAATCAACTGGTTCGTCTCTTCCTGTTCCGACTGTGTCCAGGCGAAGGTTCCTCAAGTTCCTCCAGCTGGCAAACTCATGCCTCTACCTGTCCCACAGTGACCCTGGTCACACTTGGCAATCAACTTCATCACAGACCTCCCTTCATCACAAAACAATACCACAATCATGGTCACCATCGACCGGTTCTCGAAAGCTTTGAGGCTCATCCCTCTTCCAGGTATCCTTATGGCTGCCCAAATGGCTGAGCTTCTTTTCCAACAAGTATTCTGATACTATGGCATCCCTGAAAACATCGGTAGTGACTGAGGCCCACAATTCATCTCCAAGTTCTGGTCCAGTTTCATGGAGAGGTTGGGGGTGTCCATTAGCCTCACATCCAACTACCACCCCCAGTCCAATGGGCAGGTAGAACGGGCCAACCAGGAAATCACTTGCTTCCTGCGAATCTACTGCATGCACAACCAGGGGGACTGGGCACATTTCCTGCCATGGGCCGAGTATGCGCAGAACTCCCTAAAGCATTCTGCGACTCAGCTAACACCTTTCCAGTGCATACTTGGCTACGAACCACCCTTGTTTCCCTGGGACAATGTACCCAATCAGGTACAGGCAGTAGACGAGTGGTTGCAGCACAGCCAAACTATTTGGGAAGAGGTCCATCAGCAGCTAGAGGTTGTCTGTGCTATGTACAAGACGTATGCCGATCGACACAGAGGAGAGAGTCCCACCTACCTTCCTGGTGATCGAGTATGGGTGGCGACTAAGAACCTACGAGAGACACACACCTGTAAGAAACTACAACCACGCTACATCGGACCCTTCAAGGTGTACGGCGCATCAACGATGTCTCATATCGTCTAGAACTTCCATCGCACAGCAGAATCTCTCCCACATTCCACGTCTCCAATTTCAAACCTGTCATCCCAGGTCTGCTGTCTGACAACACATCCACTCAAGATCACCCTTCTCTGAATCTCGATGGGGAACCCATCTACCAGGTCAACAAAATCCTCGACTCCAGGCGAAGAGGCGGCCAGATCAAGTACCTGGTAGACTGGGAAGGGTATGGGCCGGAAGAACAAAGTTGGGTCAAGTTCAAGGACATCCTTGACCCTCTGCTCAAGCAAGACTTCCATGCCCAACACCCCAGCAAGCCAGCACCCAGAGGTCAAGGATGCCCCTGAAAGAGTATAGCCCCCAGAGGTAGCTCCTCAGGGGGGCTCTGTCAGTAAACCCACTGGAGATGAGCAGACTACAAACATGGACAGCTTGGACTACAACTCCCAGCACACACAGCGCCCTCTATCTCCCACCTTCTGACTCTCAGCTGACATTCATTTCCTCATCACCTGTCTCAGTATTTAAACCCCAGTCACACAAGCACACATTGCAAAGTATCGTTCTGATTTTTCTGTACATACCAAGCCTTGTTATTCTCTGACTGTCTTTCTGCCTGTTTGACCTTTGCTAGTGTTTTCTCATTTCCTCGATTTCTGTTTTGCCCACGTTACTCTGTTTGCCAATCGCCTGACCCTAGCTTGTTCTTTGACTACAATTCCTGTGTCCAGTTTTGGCTTGGTTTGCTATTCTAAAGTTGTCTTCCGCTGCACATACATCCGTAAGTGCCTGCGTACTCACAATATTCCCATATTTTGAAATGCAGTAATATATTACTACTATAATTACTACTACTACTAATAATGATGATGATGATGATGATACACTTAAATTCTTGACCACAAAGAATGAAGATGGGGGAAGGATCTGCTAATACTGGGGAGGTGGGGAAATGCACCCCCTCCCCCCAATTTCCTCCTCCCGGATTGTGCAACATACTTGCCATTTATTCTATTTCTTGTAATGCAACAATAAATAACTTGAAGGAAATAGTCCAACCTGATCATATGAATGATGTGCTCTAATTTGCTTCAGTCACATAATAACGTTCAATAGTGCACCTCTAACTGGATCTGTGCTGGTTCTTCTCCCTCGTCTTCCATCATTTCCCTTTCATGTTGAGAGCAATGTTCACCTGTTTATTGAGACTGCAGAGTAACTAGGCCTATTTAACAAATCATTTTTATTGCTGGGCTATCTATCAAATATTCTATGCCTTATAGGCTGTAATGCAAAAAAATAACTAAACAGTCTAGAAGGAAATTGTCAAATTTACGTGATCTGTCTGTACTGAAGATTGAATTGAAAAAGTATGAGCTCAGAATGTAGTCCTCTGTCACTTAGGATATTCTGCCCCCGAGAAAAACATTCACTGATGCAGACACAGCTGTTCAGAGATGTTTCTCAGTTTATTGAAAGACAACCATGAGTATCTATCCACATTCAAGAGTGTGGAGTAGCTATGAGATTGGAAAATGTGATTTATGAAGCCAAGTTATTTGTGTATGACTTGGTAACATCAATTGGTGATGAAGCATTACATCACTGATCAGGATCATCTTATGAAAACAAAGAGCAGATGGTGCAAGCAAAGATAAGTTTCAGGGATTTAACTGGAACTAGCCAAAACAATTAACAAGCAAACTGGCCAAAAACAGTTGCCAAACAGATATCTCTATCAACATGTTTATTTTACCTATTTACTGTCTAAGTTGAGTACCATTTTTAAACACTTTAACGATACTTAGCATAAACTTCTCTAAAAGTTTGTGCATCAAATCTAACTAATTAAACCTTGGAAATGGCCCAACCTGCAGCAAGACTCAAGCACAGAAACTCAAAGGTTAACAAAAAAATTTGTTATTTAGTTAGTTTGGTGACCTAGTTCACAGCACATAACATGCTAAGTATGACAAATAAATCTGTTATCTTAGCAGACTATGTGGTGGCTTTTTTTTGCACACCTAGTCGGTAACTCTGGCCACAGGTTTTCTCTTTCTAACTGTGTCAGCAATGAATGCTAGATAATTTCAGTTGTGATTGCAACTGCTACCTGCGATTATGAATTGCACCAGCTATGTTGCCATATTTAAGATTACTTATTGAATATCTGTATATAGGCAATACGTTGAGGTTGGGGGGGGGGAAGCCTGGCCTTCACAAGCCTGGCCTACCAGGTGTCAGAAATGCAGGCGACAGTAAGATGAATTTGCAGAGAGAGTTTTAATGAAAACAGGCTGGTGAACAAATCCAAAGCATCAGGCAGAATCGGAAGACAAGCAATGGTCATGCAATGTTGTAGTATTTCCCTGACATGGGTGGAATACTGAAGGGTGGCAGGCGGGAGATAATGTTCACACACAACTTTTATTTTATTAATTTTGCTTTTCAGCTTTACTTGGCTTGTTTGCCCACACACACACACACACACATTCTCATCCGGACAGCTCCCCTCTCGTCGCTCTCCCCCTCCTTTTCTACCTTCCATCTTCACTGCAAAACACACAAACACAACATTAATCGACAACAGGTGTACTGACTTTGCCACTCACCTTCCCTGACCCCACCCTCCATTCACAAACCGCTGCTTGGTCATGACCCCACTGCCACAAATGTATAGACAGACTAGTGGAGGCAGAGACAAAAAGCAAAATCCAAAATATAAATGTTAATCAAAAACCAGAGTAACAACATGAACAGAAGGCTTAGTAGGAACAGACATGAGTGTACTGAGCGATACTTTGCAATGAGTGTGTGTGTGTGTGAAGAGTCTATATATGTGGCAATGCAGAAGTAATGAGAACCAGGTGAGAGTATTTACTCAGTGTTTCGGAGATTTTGCATGGTGTGCGGCAGCCATGTTGGACGACTGCTTCACATTTTGGGAAATGGAGTCTTGGGCATAAGCTGACGTGACAGAATCACCTGCTGAGGAGCTCATTCCAGAAGTCATTCTTCTCCTTGGATGGCCCCTATGGCGAGGAGCTGGCTTGTTGGGGTGGTTGACGTGAAAGTTCTGGATGAACAGGGGGGTCTAAGATGTTCTTTGTCAGAACCCAACTGCACTCCTCTGGGCCATAGCCCTCCCACTGTACAAGATTCTCCACTGTACCTTTTCCATGGTGAGAATTGAGGATGTTGTAGACTCTGTAGGCTGGTTGCCTATCCAGAGCAAGAGGTACAGGAGGGGAGGTGAGGGTCAGGTTGTCAGCCAGAGAAACCAGTATAGTGGGTTTCAAACAAAATACATGAAATGTGGGTAAAAGGCGGCAGTGCTGGGGGAGTTCAAGCTTGTAAGTGATTTGTTGGGATATTTTGAAGGCTCCGATGTACTTCGCAGTGAGCTTCTTACAGGTTTGGGGTCTTAGATGTCCTTGATGGATAGCTATACACTCAGTGCGTTTACATGCACATAGAGAAAATCGAATTTCTGCCGTTGCTCGACTGAAATCGAAGTTCTAAATGCCATGGTAACACCTTAGCTACGCTGAAATCAAACCGAACTTGATTTCTCGTAATCGAGCTACACGACCTAGATTATGCGATTTTAACTGAGCTACTTAGTGCATGTATATCCTATCGAGCTACGTAGTCGAGCTACTTACTTCAGCACTGCCCCTTCCGGAAGTGACGAGTGACGAGACCACAAGCAGGAAACACAACAGCCTTGGTTGGCATGACAACGAATCATGACAACGGCATGAATCTCTTCTTTTTGTGGCATTGTTTGCACTGTTAAAATTTAGCTGACTTACGCTACGTTCACACTGCAAGGCTTAATGCTCAATTCCGATTTTTTTGTGAAATCCGATTTTTTTGTGAGGTTGTTCACATTAACAAATATATGCGACTTGTATGTGATCCTCAGTATGAACGAAAAGCGACCTAAAAGTGTTCCGCATCCGCATTGCAGGATACGACGACGTCACACGCTGTGAGCATGGCCAGTGTTTACGGAAGTAAAACCGCCCGGTTGCGGTATGACCCATCCAATCTAGCTTGAATAGCTGTATCCCCCCAAATGGAAATCAGCTCCCTAACCTCTGCGTCCTTCCATTGAGAAGATTCAGAACCTTCACAGCCCGAAGCGTCCCTCGCATTGATGTCATGCGCCATGTTGTTGTAACTTTTTTTGAGAGACCCGCCGCCTACTTCAGCGCGGAATAGTGACGTTTGTGGCTTGTTGATGACATGTAAGTCGGATGAATGCGACCTGGCGGTTCAGACTGAAGTCGCATGTGAAAAGAGCGGATAGGAATCGGAATTAGGACCACATATCCAAACGGCCTGGGTCGGATTTGAAAAAATCGGATCTGTGTCGTTCATATTATCAATAAAAGATCAGATACAGGTCACATATGGGCGAAAAGATCGGATATGAGTCACTTCAGCCTGCAGTGTGAACGTAGCCTTACTGTATCACCAAATACATCTGTACAGCTGTTGCATAGCTGTGAATTGTGTGCATAAACAAGTCACTGTATTTGTGTGTGTGTGTGTGTGTGTGTGTGTGTGTGTGTGTGTGTGTGTATATATGTATGTGTGTATATATATATATATATATATATATATATATATATATATACACGTGTGTGTCCATCATCTGAAGAATGTCAATAAAAACAAAACAATTGAACTTTTTGTGTGTTTATTAAGACATAAGTTAAATTGTAAGCAAAAAATGGACTTTAGAAAAATATTTTTTTGTAAGCAAAAAATGGACTTTAGAAAAATATACAATTGTGCAAAATAAGTTGTCTTACAAAACAGTGGTCTGCGCAGGACAGTTTGTAGCCATACAGTCTGTTAGAGCAAGCCTAACAGCTTGAGCATGGAACTTGTGAACACGGAACTGCCAGTGTTGCCAGATTGGGCGGTTTTAAGTGCATTTTGGCGGATTTGAACATGTTTTGGGCTGGAAAACGTCAGCAGTATCTGGCAACACTGCTGATAACTTTGTTTATACTCTTGAATAGCTCTTCTTCATGACAACAACCGGAAGTGTACCAACACGATGGGGTGTGTAGCGCCACCTGTGGCTCGGGTACACAATGTACCTCACACAATAGCTCGATTTCCTTGTGTGCATGTAGGATTGGATTTCTCTGGCACCCCTGCTGGGACCCTTGGCTCGATTACCGACAGTAGCTCAATTTGGATGTGCATGTAAACACACTGACTGTCACCTGGTATATACCGTGGGGTTTCTCATCTATGACAGTCAGCAAAATGCTTACATTTTTGCACTACTTGCTCCAAGTGCTGGTTTACACTCTCCCATACTTGCTCACTGTGTTTGTACCACCTGTCAACTGTGGTCACATTGGTGGAGGAGTCATCCCAAGGAAACAGTGGAGGTTGACAACCTAGTATCCTTTGGAAGGGTGTGGGTTTTGTGACTGAACACCGAAGAGAGTTCTAGGCATATTCAGCCCATGGAAGGAACTGGGCCCAGTCTCTCTGGTTGTCTTTCCACCTGGCCATTGGACTAAGGGTGGTAGCCTTATGTCAGACTCACAGACACTGCCAGTTTTTCCTTGAACTTGGCCCAGAGACGTGATGAGAATTGGGGCTCCCAATCACTGATGATGTTCTCCAGGATGCCAAAGTACCTGAATGCATGGGTGTAGAGGAGTTCAGCAGTTTTGTAGGCCATGGGGAGACCAGGTAATGGGATGAGTCATAAGGATTTTGAGAAGTGGTCAATGAGGACCAGAATAACAGTGTTATTTTGTGATTTGGGGAATTCTGTGATAAAATCAATGGCGAGGTGGGACCATAGACATTTGGGTGTGGGTAATGGCATGAGTTTGCCCACCAGGAGTACCTGGGGTATTTTAGCCTGCATGCATGCAGAGTATGACAAGATGAACTTAGGTCTGTGAGCATGCTGGGTTGGAGTGTGCCCAGGTGATAAGCTATTCTTGTAGCTGTGAGAGGAACATACTTGTGATTGGGATGGCAGCCTTCTGGAAGGTGGTGAGGTAGGGTTTGGGCCAGCTCATGGTCTATGTTCTGGGTAAGTGTGTTTATGAAGCAAGTGGGGGGTATTATGGGTTCTAAGTCTTGTGCTGGAACTGGAGGAGGGAAAACCTGTGATAATGCATCTGTCTTTTTTGTTTTTGGAGCCAGGTTGGTAAACAATGGTGTGTTGAAAGCATGTGAAAAATAGCACCCAGTGAGCTTGGCAGGGATTCAGTCTTTTAGCTGTCTTGAGGTAGACCAGGTTCTTGTGATCTCTAAAGATGGTAAATTGGTGGGTTGCCCCCTTCAGCCAGTGTCTCCACTCCTCCAGTGTTAACTTGATTGCTAACAGTTCTTGGTTGCCAATGTCGTAATTCTGTTACATGGGCGTAAGTTTTCTTGAGAAAAAGGCCACTGGGTGTAGTTTGGGTCTCTCACCAAAGTGTTAAGACTACATAAGATTGCTCCTACTCCTTATTCAGAGGCATCCACTTCTACAGTGAAGGGCTTGGTGAGGTCTGGTGCTTCAGGATGGGGGCCATGGTGAAGGCTGCTTGAAGTTGGTCAAAAGCCTTATTGGCCTCAGGTTCCAGTTCAGGCACTTAGGTCCTTTTTTAAGCAGGGTTGTAAGGGGGTGGCAATGGAGCCAAAACCTCTTATGAATCTCCTATTTTAAAAAAATGGCAAAACTCAAGAAGCATTGAAGCTCTTTGATAATGGTAGGAGTGGGCCAGGTGGTAACTGCTGAGACCTTGTCTTGGCCCATGTTGATTCCCTGGGCACTGATTATGTTGTCCCAGAAGGAGACTTGGGTCATGTGGAGCTTGCATTTCTTAGCCTTGACAAATAGGTGGTTGCACAGCAGTTTGGACAAGACCACCATGATATGGTTATTGTGACTTTCTATGTCTGAGAAGTAGATGGGAATGTCATCTATGTATGCTATGACAAACCTCCCAAACATGTCCCTCAGCACATCATTTGTCAGACACTGGAATACACTGGGCATGCAAGATAACCCATATGGCATGATACAATATTCATAGTGGCCTCACATGGTCCTAAATGTTGTCTTCCATTCATTGCCCTTACGTATGTGTACTAGGTAGTAGGCACCATGAGGGTCCAGCTAGGTGAAAATGTGGGCTGACCAGAGCTGCTCCAAGGCAGACAGCACAAGGGGCAATGGATATGGGTACTTCACTGTGATCTGGTTCAAGCCCCGATAGTTAATGCATGGGCTGAGATTCCCCTTTCTTTTCCATGAAGAAGAAACCCGCAGAGGCAGGTGATGTAGAGGGATGGATGTACCCCTGCTTAAGGGCTTCCTGCACATACTCTTCCAGAGCTGGTTGTTCAGAGATGGCCAAGGGGTAAATTCTGCAATAAGGAGGAGTGGTGCCAGGGAGGAGATTTGATAACACAGTCATATGGATGATGAGGTGGTAACCCACTTGCCTTGCCCTTACTGAAGCTCTCCATGTCAGCCTGGTAGCATGTGGGAATGGGAGTCTTGGTAGTTGCTTCAGGGCTCTCCACAGTGGTGGAAGTGACTGTGTGCCTTGGGAGCTGGAGGCAGTGCTGTAAACAGCATGAGGGCCATTGTAGGATCTCCTGCCCTGCCAGGAGATTTGAGGGTCATGTTGCTGTAGTCAGGGGAACCCCAGTATGATGGCCTGATTCTGGGTTTGAGTCAGGAGAAAGGAGATGGTTTCATGGTAAAGGGCTCCCACCTCTAAAGCTGTGTGCTAGACATGATGCATCCTTCGCCAGTGGGCCCACTGTCAATGACTTGGATATTTAGTGGTTGCAGGAGCTTATGCAAGAGCACATGCAGTTTCTGAGTGATCTTGCTGTCCATGAAATTCCCTACATTGCCCGAGTCTATTAGGGCAGAAAGCACATGAACTGAGTCTGAAAATCTTACTATCACATCAGTTTTGAATGCCTTGACAGAGGGATATTCAGAGAGACTCACCAAGAGAGGACTGTTGGAGGTCAGGGCTCTCTCAGCCCCTGCTGGTGTCCTTGGGTCTCTTGGTTTAGCAGGGCACTGTGCCAGGTGATGGGTGACCTCACCATTGTAACAGCACAGCTCCTCCTTATGTCTCCGTTCATGTTCCAAACTGGTCAGACTGGTGCAGGACATCTCCATGGGAGTGGGTGCTTCAAAGCTCAGTGTCTCTGCTGCAATACCTTGTAAGGAAGGTCAGTTACCGAACAAGTTGTCAAGGAGGATGGATAGATTGATGAGTGTGTCTAGCGTAGCTTGCTCATCTGGACATACTAATTCTGTTAAGACATGAGGATCAAGCCCTTGATGGAAGGCTGCCTTGAGGGCTGATTCACAGTGCATATTCAGCCACTCGCTTGTTCCCTTGCTTAATGGTGAGTGGCTGATTGCTTACGTCCACAACTTCTGGGCTGTGGTCCAAGACCCTGTGAAACAGCTTGATGAAGCATTCATAAGAGGCTGTGAGTTCACTGCCCTTCTCAGATACCACGGTTGCCCATTTGAGTGCCTTTCCTGTGAACCAGGGGCGATTTCTCAGAGACAACAAGGGAAGCCGAACTTCCCCTAAAATTCTCTCCCCAAACTGCGGTGTCTACGACGTTGAATTCTCATTAAAACAATAACTTGCATAACATAATATATGCCCAAGATTGTATTTACGTTCATAACTATCCCTATGTCATCCTGTAACTTATTTGAGTGATGTCTGACGAACTTGCAGTTCGCTACGAGAATCGCCTTTGCTGGCAGCCAGGTATCCGTTGCAGTCTACGAGACAGCTCTGAACAGCCAATTTCGGCTAGTTGTTATTGGTTAAAATCGACAAAATCGTCACTTCCAGGGAAGCCGGGTATCTCTGGGGGTAAACGGGACATTGGGAGGACCAAGAAGCCGGGCTGATAAAGGATTATTGGAGGTGGTGTTTGAAAGACATGAGGAGGGCGGTCACTGTACTTCGGCGTCGGCGAGGAACCCGGTAAGCATGATTAGTCAGTCCCTAGCGGATGTCGAGAAAGTGTAGTTGTGTGCCAAAGTGCTGTCCGAATTTCTTTTCATATAAACGTTTATTCTCATTGATGTCTCTGTACATTACTCTGTAAATAAATGTAAATATTACTCGTTGTGCTCCGTTAACTTTCATCCATTCTATCAGTTTGATCATTCGTGAATTCACTCGTTGATTTCATTTGTAGTTCAATCAACATGGTTGTAGGCTAGCTTGAGCCTTATTGGGATCTGCAGTGCTAGCTGTGCAGCATATAATGTTCATGAATCTGAAGTGTGTATATTGTTTAGTAATGTTAAGAGAATGGTGAGCTCTGTGTTATAGGTTATACCTGGGTATAATATTCAAGGTTCTGTGTGTTGCATAGCTTACCTGGTTATGAATTTCCAGACTGTGTTGCAGAAGATGTTCAAGGATGTGTTGCACAACTAGGTGTTGTGTTAAAGACTCTGTGTCACATATCAGGGTATGATGTTCAAGGCTCTTCGTTGAATAGCCAGTGATTTTTGGATGTTTGATATTTTTGATTAAGGATATGAGGCACTAGCCTGGCAAGCCAGACTATAACATGAAATGTACAAGCAAAAATACTTTCTGCCACTAGGTGGGGTTGTCTAGTTCACTATGCTAATGGGGCACACCTTTCTATGCTTTGATATCCGGCCTACAGGTTTTACAATGAATGCGTAAAATGGGCTTCCCCTGTTTTAAAAACCAGCAGCTGCCACTGCTGTGAACATACTGATGAACTGTGTGACTCATTATCAGTCTGTGGTCCCAGTCTGGGCTGCAAAGTACAAAGATAATTGGAGCAAGAAGTTCTTGCAGTCTGCTGCGTTCCCTGAGAAATTGTTAGGTGGTGGGATGAGGGAGTTAGCGTTCACTGCTAGGACAGGTTGTGATACAGCTGCAGTAAGCTGGGTGATGTGGCCATCCATCTCCCCGAACCGCTGCTGCTGTTCGCCAAGAAAGCATCCCTGCACTGCTAATGCAGTCTGCCCTCTCTCATCTGCTGCATCCATGGAGGGGTGGAAGTATGCTGTCAGAAACACAGGTGACAGTAGGATGAATTTGCAGAGAGAGTTTTAATAAAAACTGACTGGTGAACAATTCCAAAATGTCAGGCAGAATCAGAATCGGAAGACAAGCAATGGTCGTGCAATGTACATACAGACTAGTGGAGGCAGAGACAAAAGGCAAAATCCAAACATTAGTCAAAAACCAGAGTAACAACATGAACAGAAGGCTTGGTAGGAACAGAGACAAGTGTACTGAATGATACTGCGCAACAAATGTGTGTGTTAAGAGTCTACGTATATATGCGGTGATGAAGAAGTAATGAGAACCAGGTGGAAGTATTTAGATTAGTTTTGATTCAATGACATTCAACTTTGTTGTGCAGAGTACAGGTACAAAGCCAATGAAATGCATTTAGCATCTAAACAGAAGAGCAAAATACAGTATTATTTACAGATAAGTGCCAGAAGTTAGCACGACAACATAGTAATGCTATGTTACAATATATACAGTGATGGACAGTGACAATATACAGATATGTTTGTAAATATTTAAAAGGTGCTGACTGCAAAGCTGAATTCTGGGCAAAATGTTCTATGTCTATAGCTCTTGGAGTTTCGAGATGTTGCAATACTGCACGCACCATGTACCCTATGTGTCACTGTTTTGCTGACATAAAATGTGTCTCGCATTTTATGATTCTGAAAATTGCTGAAGCAAGTGAACAGCAATATCACATGACCGCTGTGGGGAGTGTTTAACCTAATTTTAACCAAAACAAATTGGCATGGCCAAACATGTCAGACTCTGCTCTCCTGCGAGCTAAAAGCCAGCAGAAAAGAAAAGGAAATCCTGCCTCGTGAGTGCAACTGCAAGATAGGGCAAGGGTGGATGATGTCTTTTTTTCTGGACAGATAGCTAAATCATTCTCACTAGCACTTAGCTATCTTAGCCTTAGGATGCATGGGCTTGACACCATGGTAGCAAGTATGGAGTTATAGGGGTCTTTCATGTAATGTCATCATAACTGCAGATTTGTTTATCTGGCCAAGCTTTATGTTTGACAATGACCAGCACACATATGCAAGTGATTGTAAGCCCAATTCAGTACATCTACAGATAAACTTGTAGAATTTACATCTAAAAGAACAATGCCAGAGACCTGTAGTGCTTTTGGATGTAATAACAGATATGGAGATACGGTACAGTGCCTTGCAAAAGTATTCATCCCTTGGTGTTTGTCCTGTTTTGTTGCATTACAAGCTGGAATTAAAATGGATTATTGGGGGGTTAGCACCATTTGATTTACACAACATGCCTACTACTTTAAAGGTGCATATTGTTGTTGATTTTTATTGTGACACAAACAATAATTAAGATGAAAAAACAGAAATCTGGAGTGTGCATAAGTATTCACCCTCTTTCATATGAAACACCTAAATAAGAGCTGGTCCAACCAATTAACTTCATAAGTCACTAATTAGTTTATTAAGATCCACCTGTGTGCAATCAAAGTGTCACATGATCGGTCACATGATGTCTGTATAAATCAACCTGTTCTGGAAGGACCCTGACTCTGCTACACTACTAAGCAAGCAATATAAAAACCAAAGTAGCACTCCAAACAGGTCAGAGACAAAGTTGTGGAGAAGTATAGATCAGGGTTGGGTCATAAAAAATATCCCAAACTTTGAATATCCCAGGGAGCACCATTAAATACATTATAGCAAAATGGAAAGAATATGGCACCACTACAAACCTGACAAGAGAAGGGCACCCACCAAAACTCACAGACCGGGCAAGGAGGGCATTGATCAGAGATGCAACAAAGACACCAACGATAATGCTAAGGGAGCTGCAAAGATCCACAGTGGAGATGGGAGTATCTGTCCATAGGACCACTTTAAGCCATACACTCCAGAGAGTGGGGCTTTATGGAAGAGTGGCCAGAAAAAAGTCATTGCTTAAAAAAAAACGTTTGGACTATCTAACTTGATGGAGTTGGAGCAGTTTTGCCTTGAGGAATGGGCAAAAATTCCAGTGGCTAGATGTGCTAAGCTAATAGAGACCTACCCCAAGAGACTTGCAGCTGTAATTGTAGCAAAAGGTGGTGCTATAAGTATTGACTTGGGTGGGGAATACTTATGCACACTCCAGATTTCTGTTTTTTCATCTTAATTATTGTTTATGTAACAATAAAAAAACAAACAATGTGCACCTTTAAAGTGGTAGGCATGTTGTGTAAATCAAATGGTGCTAACCCTCCCAAAAATCCATTTTAATTCCAGCTTGTAATGCAACAAAGCAGGACAAACACCAAGGGGGATGAACACTTTTGCAAGGCAATGTAAGCCTGGTTTAACTTTTCAATGCTTCCCAGTGAACTCAGAAAGACAAGAAAATGGCAATCTGCAGTTGAACAGGAAGACCGGATGATAAAGTATTCCCATGTGTGTGGAGTACTTTTTTTTTTTAATATCAGGTTCGTGTGAAGGCTCTGTGCAACTTTAAAATGTATATCTGGATGTGAGCTTTGGATGTGATATATTTTATTTGACCTCATGCTTGGCTAGACTAGCAGCATGTTTGTTATGTATTGATAACTTGGACTAGGCTAAACACCATAAAATATACTACAGTGGTGCTTGAAAGTTTGTGAACCCTTTAGAATTTTCTATATTTCTGCATAAATATGACCTAAAACATCAGATTTTCACACAAGTCCTAAAAGTAGATAAAGAGAACCCAGTTAAACAAATGAGACAAAAATATTATACTTGGTCATTTATTTATTGAGGAAAATGATCCAATATTACATATCTGTGAGTGGCAAAAGTATGTGAACCTTTGCTTTCAGTATCTGGTGTGACCCCCTTGCGCAGCAATAACTGCAACTAAACATTTCCAGTAACTGTTGATCAGTCCTACACACTGGCTTGGAGGAATTTTAGCCCATTCCTCCGTACAGAACAGCTTCAACTCTGGGATGTTGATGGGTTTCCTCACATGAACTGCTCATTTCAGGTCCTTCCACAACATTTCGATTGGATTAAGGTCAGGACTTTGACTTGGCCATTCCAAAACATTAACTTTATTCTTCTTTAACCATTCTTTGGTAGAACAACGTGTGTGCTTAGGGTTGTTGTCTTCCTGCATGACCCACCTTCTCTTGAGATTCAGTTCATGGACAGATGTCCTGACATTTTCCTTTAGAATTCGCTGGTATAATTCAGAATTCATTGTTCCATCAATGATGGCAAGCCGTCCTGGCCCAGATGCAGCAAAACAGACCCAAACCATGATACTACTACCACCATGTTTCACAGATGGGATAAGGTTCTTATGCTGGAATGCAGTGTTTTCCTTTCTCCAAACATAACACTTCACATTTAAACCAAAAAGTTCTATTTTGGTCTCATCCGTCCACAAAACATTTTTCCAGTAGCCTTCTGGCTTGTCCACGTGATCTTTAGCAAACTGCAGACGAGCAGCAATGTTCTTTTTGGAGAACAATGGCTTTCTCCTTGCAACCCTGCCATGCACACCAGTGTTGTTCAGTGTTCTCCTGATGGTGGACTCATGAACATTAACATTAGCCAATGTGAGAGAGGCCTTCAGTTGCTTAGAAGTTACCCTGGGGTCCTTTGTGACCTCGCCGACTATTACATGCCTTGCTCTTGGAATGATCTTTGTTGGTCCACCACTTCTGGGAAGGGTAACAATGGTCTTGAATTTCCGCCATTTGTACACAATCTGTCTGACTGTGGATTGGTGGAGTCCAAACTCTTTAGAGATGGTTTTGTAACCTTTTCCAGCCTGATGAGCATGAACAACGCTTTTTCTGAGGTCCTCAGAAATCTCCTTTGTTCGTGCCATGATACACTTCCACAAACGTGTTGTGAAGATCAGACTTTGATAGAGCTCTGTTCTTGAAATAAAACAGGGTGCCCACTCACACCTGATTGTCACCCCATTGATTTGAAAACACCTGACTCTAATTTCACTTTCAAATTTACTGCTAATCCTAGAGGTTCACATACTTTTGCCACTCACAGATATGTAATATTGGATCATTTTCCTCAATAAATAAATGACCAAGTATAATATTTTTGTCTCATTTTGTTTAAGTGGGTTCTCTTTATCTACTTTTAGGACTTGTGTGAAAATCCGATGATGTTTTAGGTCATATTTATGCAGAAATATAGAAAATTCTAAAGGGTTCACAAACTTTCAAGCACCACTGTAGGTCTTGGCCCTGGCTTGTTATTAGAAGTCCATGTTTGACCTTATCTTTGTCAAAATAAGGCATTGTTCTTTTTTGGAAATTTCCCAGAACATCCCAGCATGTGCGAAACCTGCCTCAAAATATTGGTAGGCATCTGTACTTTTGTATGCCTTTAGCACCTCCAATGTATTTATAAGGCCCAAATACTAAATAGTTCAGGATGTCATTGTGTCCCTGATCTGGTAGCTGGCTTGCCATATGCTTTTCAAGTGGAATAAATACATTTGTGGGTAAATTAAGAAGAAACCTTTATTTTTGTCACATGTACACTCAAACACAGTGAAATTCTTCCTCTGCATTTAAACCATCTGAAGCTGTGACTGCGTACGCGCACACACACACACCCCAAGCAGGGTGGGGGAAGGGGGGGCATGCAGTAAGCAGAATAAATTAATACATTTGTGGGTAAATTATATGGATCTGTGATGCCTGCATGTTTGAGCATTTGGATGCAACATGATCTGCTGGTATAATCTAAATTTTTAATCAGCACAAAGTTTTCCATGTGTCGCCATCTTTGTGTGATGCAGTTCCATAGTTAGGTTAATTAGTTAAAGCTCCTCATGTTCAAAAAAAAAAAAAAAAGAAGCTCCTCACGTTTGGCTATTTCCATAGGGCCATAACGTTTACTTCAAGAGGTAGGAAAGCTGTCCAAAAATTTAGAAAAGCATCCCTCAGCACATCAAAATGAGCACATCTCATCCGCATGATATTGTTCTTGTGAGACATAGGAAAATGCCATGCACAATAAATTTTTTTTTTTTTAATTTCAGATGACTTTGCAGTCAGCACCTTTAAATGCATATTGACAGAGGGAAAGTGGACAGGATTAGAGTATGTCAGGTTGTAGGTACAGATGTTTTATATTATGTACAGTGGCAGTGTGTGCAGCAGCAGTATGAACACATACAGTTGCTTATATGTACAGTAATATCACATTAGCGGCATAGTTTATGCAACAATTTAACTGGTCCATTTTGTGCAATACATTAGTAGTGCAAATGCCATGTTAAAGTAGTGAGCAGTGCAAGATGAGTGCAGTGATGCTAGCAGAGTGGTGGTGTGGAATTCAACATTGTTACTGCCTCAGGGAAGAAGCTCCTCCTGAGCCTGCTGATGGAGGCTTCAGTAACATCTGCCAGATGGGAGGAGGAAGGTAACCGAGTGCCAGTAATCCAGTGGGCAGTTTTCACCACCTGCTGGAGTGTTTTATGGTCCGATACAGAACAGTTGCCATACCATACTGAGATGCAGTTCATGAGTACGCTCTCAATTATATAGCGATATAAGTCCACCAGTACCCTGGGACAGAGGTGAGGTTTCTTAAGGCTCTGGAGAAAGTAAAGACGTTGTTGCACTATTTTAAAAAAAAAACAGAACAGAGGAGTTTAGGGACCAGGTAAGATTATTGGAGATGCAGACACCAAGGAACTTGAGACACACTCTATAACAGCTCCGTTGATGAAGTGTGTGTGCATGGCTTCTTACCCACCTGGAGTCCACAATGATCTCTATGGTCTTTTGTCTGTTAAGCATCAGGTTGTAACTGTCACACCACATGACCAGATGCTGGATCTCATCCCTATAGGCTGACCCACCGCCTGATCCGACCCACAAAGTGGTGTCATCTGCAAACTTGATTATGCTGTTACATCCATGGACAGGAATGCAGTCATGGGTGAACAAAGAGAACAGAAGCAGGCTCAGCACACAGCCTAGTGGCATGCTGGTGTTCAGGGTTGTAGTGGTGGATGAGAGATTGTCTAACTTAAACTGGGGTCTGTTAGTCAGAAAGTGCAGAGTCCAGCTGCAAAGGGATGTGCTAATACCAAGCTGGCTAAGAATATTTACTCAATATTCCAGAGATTCCACACGGCTGTTGTGCATTATGGGAAATGGAGTCTTAGGCATGAACTGACATGACACCAGGAAAATTCCTGAACTTCCCAACAGCCAGCACATACCTCTACATCACTATGCAAATCAGCTGTACTGAGCACATGCTTGGTAATTTACAGGTAATTGATGTTCATCAACATACAGACAAGTATTTAGAAAATTAGTGTTTTTGAAGCTTTTATTTATAGATAGATAGATAGATAGATAGATAGATAGATAGATAGATAGATAGATAGATAGATCTCAAGCTGGGAAATTCTGTTATAGCAGCAAGTTATCAGACATGAAAAAAAGACACACTGTACAACATAAAATAGAATTTTTTAAAAATCCCAAGAACAAGGTGGCTATACAATATAAAGATAAAAGTGTAAGGATAAAAAATATAGATCTATGTATGCACTTTGTACAGGTGAATGTGCATTAATAGTCCTAAAAACAAGAAAACAAGAATTGTGATGAACGAAAATAAAAACTGTAAAAGTGGCAGTATTGAAAGGAAGATATATAAAATGTATATATACAAACACAAACATTGTGTGTGTGTGTATACACACGGGGCTGCAAAAGTAGGTATACAGTAATGAAAAACAAAATGTTCACACAAAACATTATTTTATTGATTATACAAACATATCAATAACAACATATCAATAATAAACATATTAATCCCTCAAATGTTCAAACTGTTTGCCCCGGCATTCACAAACTCCACTAGTCAAGTGTGGACACCCATGCACACTCTGGCACAAAGGTCTTTATCAGCATCAATTTCCTGGCAAGCCTCCCGTATGAACTGAATCATGGCATCAACAGAACATGGCTTGCGTGCAAAAACCCTATCTTTTACACATCCCCAGAAAAAGAAGTCCATAGGATTGCGATCCGGCGAACGTGGTGGCCAGTCAATGGCTCCCTGACGTCCAATCCACCCGTTGGGAAATTCTTTGTCAAGTAGTGCATGCACATTAAGTGCGAAGTGCGGTGGCGCCTCATCCTGCTGAAAGTAGAAGTCGTCCTGCTGCTTTTGTTCGCATAAAATCCTTACTGTATGGACCCTTTTCACGTGACGTCACGACAAACGCGGCCGCCATTTTGGACATGTACTACCAGTAGTTTACCACAGCCAGCATTGAGGAACGGCAGCAAAGAAAGTGTTTATTTTCAGCAAGACTTCCATCATGCCACTATATTGTTGTGCAGCTGGATGTAGTAACCATCAACAAACAAGGCAAGGGTTATCATTTTATCGGATCCCGGTAGATGCTGACCAACGGAGAAGATGGATAGCGGCATACCAACGCTTGTGTAGTGACCACTTTGTTGGAGGTAAGACGAATAAAATTAGCGAGAAAAGGCATTACATTGCTGTTAACATTCTGTGGCGGCGAG